>NC_056733.1:91818427-91950927 GCF_019279795.1 Protopterus annectens
AAATATAAAACATACTAACAAGTGGTAGTTTCAAAATATCCCAAAGGTAAACTTTCCACTGGCCAGATGCATTTTATTTGAATGTGGGTTTTAATGCTGTCTCAATGAATGTGAGTTTCAATAGCAGGGAAGCTCACTGTTCATGCTAAGTCTGTTTTCATTGTGAGACTGTACTGTTTACCAAATGGCTAATGGTGTTTGTGCATTTTATTTCACTATCTAATCATTGTAGAAGTAAATAAACTAACAGTATACACATTGATAGGTTTGAACAGTGTTCATGGTAACTGGGGAGAAATAGCCAAGTAATAGAACACTGGTATGACAGGGGAGGGAGCTGCTGCAAGAGGGGCTGCTTGGGGGGGGGCAGGAAGGTAATAACCCTGCCTAGGGTCCCATTTGACCATGATCCAGCTCTGCTAATAATTAAAGTATGAGAATAGTTTACACGGCCCCTTTAAATCCTGAAAAAACACTCTGTGGTGGTGGCGTCTTCTCCTTTAAGGAGGACCATGAGTGCTGCACATGCACACATGCTGACGCGAGTAGTGGGTCATGAAAAATTACCATTTTCAAAAGTGTTTTTTGGTCCATAAAGGTTTGGGAACCACTGTTCTGCACCAACCAACTACCAGACTGCTGACAGAAATATGTTTGAGTTTCAGTACATTTTCAGGGAATGAGTTTCAGTGCATTTTCAAAGGATTATGAGTTTCAATTCATGTTCATGGAATTGTGAGCTTCAAAGGAAGAAAGTTTACTGCTGCTCATGTTAAGTCTGTTTTTAATGTGCAACTAACTGTTTTGTTTATCAAATGGCACACTGTGGTGTAGAATTTGAAAGCAGTGATAGTAGCATAATTACCTTTGATGCAGAAGGCTGTGGATTCTACTCCAACACCATATAGATGAAGTGCTGATATTGCAGTACCCATATGATTGCCGATTATTTGGGGCATTATAAGGGTGGATAGGGGTTCTACACTCCTGAGTGTGTCCTCCTTTGTATGAGATGCCTAGTAACTATGAATTTGCCGTTTTTAATAATTTTCTATTGCAATATTACCAGTTTACCAATATTTAGTGTAATATAGACAACCGATTCTTCAAGGGCAACAGGCACTGAATTTGTAGATGAAACAGTGAGGTGTAAAGTTGTTTGCCAGTAGCAACCTCTTCATTAGTTAGATATTTCTTTAATGTGGAATTATTTACATGATTTTACTTCTGCAGAGATTGTGCATTGAGTGATATTGCTGGATTGTAATGACAGAAGTCTTGAGTGTCCATTTATGGTTGAAATTTTCTGAAATTTGTAGTTTTGTCATTATTGATTTATGCATTTTTTTTAATTGCTTATTAAAAAAAATGTTTAAAACTACAAATTTAAAATGCATGCTAACAAGTGGTGCTATATTATGCAAGGAATATAATTTAATACAATCAGGAAGGTGAATCAAAGAACAAATACATGTATGCATGGCCCTAAAAATGTGTGCAAGGAGTCTGTTTTGAAAACAGCCCAAAGGTAAACTTAATCCTCCAGTGGGCAGCTCCATTTTCTATGAATTTGGATTTTCGTGCTGTTTCAAAGGCAGAGAAGTTTACTGCTCATACTAAGTCTGTTTTCATTGCGAGACTCTGTTGTTTAGCAAATGGCTATCTGTGTTTGTGCTATTCTAGCTTAAGCTACTGTACACAGGGAGGAGAGGTTACTAGTCTACTTTCAGTGAGCTGTAAGGCTCGCTCGTCTACCCCAAAGTAAATTAAACTGTTTAGATTAACGTAAGCAACCCTTTGAAACAAGGCACATGGGCTTCTACTTTCTGTGGACATGACTTCTATAGTAAAATATGTATGAAGGAGCAAAAGATAAAACAGGTTTATTAAAGGAAAATTCCACTGTGCTTCACTTGCAGTTTAACTACATTACAAGGTATCTTTTCTTCCTATGCATTTAAATAATTGAAGGAAATGAGTGGAGTGGCTTTCTTGAGGAGTGACCCACCAGTGGGTGTGGCTTATAAGGATGTTTCATGAGTTTGATGCGGGTGGGGCTTAAGGGACACTGAAGTACTACTTCGCCTAGGGCATCATTTCAGCTAAGGCTGTCCCTAGCTAGGTACTCAATAAATGAATGCAATAGGAACAAAAGTAAAATAGAACTTCAAAGACTAAATTACATAAGTATAAAATTGAAAAACAATATATGAAAATATAAAAAAATAAAAAAAATGAAAATATAAAAATGTACAAAAGTATTTAAAAACACAGCATGGGAAAGACAGCACAGTTATGAAGTGATGGTAAAAAATTAAAA
The DNA here is from genome assembly GCF_019279795.1 of Protopterus annectens. Taxonomy (NCBI): domain Eukaryota; kingdom Metazoa; phylum Chordata; order Ceratodontiformes; family Protopteridae; genus Protopterus; species Protopterus annectens. The sequence goes on from NC_056733.1 coordinate 91,820,748, forward strand.
TAAGCCCATAAAATATTAAAATGTATAACAAGCAAAATATAAGTGAACAGTTGCATAATAAACAAATTACAGTTAAGAAAAAATACTACTTTGACATGTATGAAAAAATTACAAAAAGATATACTTTTTAAAAGCTTTTAAAATTTCATTGTAGTTGAGCAGCTTTAAGTTTTAACACAGGTACTATTGATATATGGTCATTGGGACCCCTGTCATGTCATTTGCAGCATCAAGTTTAAGATGCCAAAACAGTTGGATGCCAAAACAGTTCTCTCATCTCTAATTTCATTTCCTAACTTCCCCCTCTAACATCATAACGTACTGTTTCTACAATAGTAAACAAAAACTCAGTAAATTCCTCACAACTTTGAGCATGCCTACACAATGCATTATTCATGTTAATTTTGTTGATAGCATAAATATGCTCATAAATTCTCTTATGAAACTGATGTTCTGTTTTATCAATATTGGTAACAGTTTGACAGATGGAATTATATAAGTCCCTTAGCTAAATAATTCCCATACACCAACCTGACTTTTGTTGGTGGGTTACCAACTAAGACTTCTGTCTTATCTAGAATGTAAGTACATTGGTGGCATGCACCACATTTCTTATTATCTTTATTGTCATTATGATGGAGGTGGAGGGCATGATGTGGATGTTCAAAAATGTATTTTAAATTTTATCCCAGTTTGAACACAAATGAGGGTTTAGTACCTAAAGTTTTGAAAATAACTTCATCCATCCAGCTCTCATATACACATATGATTTTTATATAGAAATGCCATAAAAAGAAAAGAAAAAAATGCAGAAGCACACATTTTAACTTCGGATGAGGATCACTTGTCACATCTAGTTAAAAGCAATAGCACTGAAGATGCATTAATATAGAAAAACAAAAATTGCAGCTACTAAAAACAACCTCACTAATTACTATGCACGTGTCTTCAGCAATGTAGCTCATTGCTAAATCCAAACCACTGATGAAACTGTTCCTTCACATCATCCCAGTCATGAAATGTCTGCATTTGCAAATGTTGGGAAACATTCTGTTTTGCATCCTCACAAACAAATGACAAAACTTCTGCTGTCCAGCAAACCATTAGGAATGCAGCAATGGAGAATTACAGCTTTCTTCTCCACTTATTTTCACTGTTTTGTAGTTTCTCATTTGTTGACCACACACAGTTTACCAAAACTGCAAGTCAGCAGTATGACATATGATATAAGGTACTGACCGATGCATTTTTGCATGTTTTTCCTCTTGCCAGTGTATGGTTCAGACTTTTAAACTGTTAACTATTTTGGAAGTTCATACCTGTTTTTAGGTTTGATTTATCCCGTGTGACAATTTTTTGTATGTATGTTCCAATTTCCAGACTTGATTTACCTCTTCTCACAAAATTTTGAAGCTGTTGTTTACATAGAACCAGAAAAAAATGGCCAACATACTGGTGACACCAATAATTTAAATAAAGAGTACCCATATGTTGCATCTTACTTTTTCAGAAGTAAAAATAAATGACTTTGTGAAGTAGATTTTTGTATGGCAGACACTAAAGTCTAAAGATTTTACACAATGGGCCAGATTCATTAACACTTATACTAAGTGTACATGATCTGTATTCAGTAACATCCCTACTATATTTTTTGTGCTTTCTTGTCACTTGAAATATTACACTAAGTATACCTATAGTCTACACTTTATGGCAACCTGTATGAACCCCCCTCGATATTTAAGGCTGCAGGAAAATCAGTAGAAAAAAAGAAGTTATGTACTCACTATAATGTTCCATGTTTGTTGTCTATCTCACCGTTCATTCTTACAATGATGGGTTCGGAGCCGATCCTTGGCTCCGACTCAGCCGAATACACAGCTGAGAGACTCAAACTTGGCTCATGGCAAGTAGGTATCCCATGATGCAGTGGTGTAACTCCCCAGATATTGTTTGCTGCTACTACTAAAGAAATTGTAATGAACTATATATATATATATATATATATATATATATATATATATACATACACAAATATATGCTATCCCCAATGGAATAGGAGAAGCAAACTGAAGCAAGGAACTCCTGAAAGGAGTAGGACATCCACCAGGTCCACAAGGAGACCTTGGATGGGGGAAGGAGGGAGGGTTCGTAAGAATGAACGGCGAGATGGACAACAAACACGCAATGTTATGGTGAGTACATAACTTCTTTATGTTATGTTGTCCTATCTCGCCTTCATTCTTACAATGATGGGACAGCATCCCTAGCACCTTTTCCCTGGGTGGCTCATGAGAGTACACCTTTAAGCACAGTGGACCCAAAGGAGGCCCTGTCCCTGGAGGCCAAATCCACTTTATAATGCATGATAAATGTATGAGGAGTAGCCCAGGTAGCTGCAGCACAAATATTATCCATAGGAATTCTGGCCTGAAAGGCAGAAGACGTAGCTAGTGCTGTAGTGGAATGAGCCTTAACCTTGAATGGTAAGTCTCTATTGTTTGAGGTACAGATGAAGGTAATGCAGTTTGAGAGCCAGCTGGGTAGTTTTAGAAACTGGCCTACCCTTTTAAGCGTCTGAAAAAGATATGAATAACTGTTCAGATTTTCAAAAATCTTTTGTCCTATGCAAATAGAATCTGAGTTATCTATGCACATCCATTTGATGTAATTTGTATTCTGCCTTGTTGCTGTGATTAGGGAAAAACACTGGAAGCTCAATAGATTGATTTATGTTAGTTGAAGAAGAGACTTTAGGTAAAAAGGATGGATTCGTTCACAAGGATACCCTATCCTTATGAAATATCAGATATGGCAGTTTGATAGATATGGCTTGCAACTCTGATACCCTTCTAGCAGATGTTATAGCAACCAGAAAAATGGTCTTCCAGGAAAGGAATTTGGGGTCTAAAGATGAAGAAAGTTCAAAAGGTGGTAACTTTAGATGAGATAGAACAAAATTTAAATCCCAAGGAGGAAGGGGTTCCTTAAAGGGAGGTCTTAATAAGGAGGCACCCTTTAAGAAGGCTCTACACAACCTGTGTGACATTATGTTCGAAGTAGGATCACCAATGTGGAAATTTAAAATTGCAGCGAGTTGTACTCTGATGGTTGCTGCAGCTGAACCTTGTTGGAAGAGTTCCAACAATAATTCCAAGATAGAGTGAATAGGCGCAGAAAAAGGGTCAATATTTCTGTTTTGAGCCCAGAGAGAAAATCTTTTCCATTTGCTAGAATACAGTCTTCTGGTGGAAGCTTTATGAGAGGGCATCAAGATATGTTTAACTGTTGGAGTGAAGTTCTGAAGCCTGACTAAATTGGGAAGTGGAGAAGCCAAGCTGTCAAGTTGAGGGTTTGGAGAGAAGGATGAAGTGCACCTGACATATGTGTCAGCAGGTCTGGAACTGGGTCCAGAGTCCAAGGCTTCTCCTGAAGATGAGGCCAAAGGAAGGGGAACCAAACTTGATGAGGCCAGTAAGGAGCAATGAAAATCATCCTGCTTCCCAAGGACTGTGCTTTCTGAATGACTCTGGGTATGACAGAAAACAGAGGAAAGGCATACAGAAGTCCCGAGGACCAATCGTGAGCAAGTGCATCTCTCTGTGTCTCCCCCAGTGGGGGAATTAGGGTAAAGTAGTTACTGCACTTGGCATTCATGTGAGTGGCAAAAAGATCGCAGCAAGGCAAACCCCATGTTTGGAAAATCCTTTCCGCTACTTTCTGATTGAGTGACCACTCGTGAGGCATTAGAATTGCCCTGCTCAGCTTGTTTGCTATTACATTGGACTTCCCCAGAATGTGCGTTACTACTAGAAAGCGCTGGGAAGAAACTGCCCATTGCCAAACTCTTAGGGCCTTGCGACAAAGGGGGTAAGATCTGGTTCCCCCCTGCTTGCTTATGTACCAAACCACAGACATATTGTCTGACTGTATCGCAATTGTCCCTAGAGGGAGAGAGTCGTGAAGTGCTTGCAATGCAAGAAGCACTTCTCTCATCTCTAGGACATTTATATGCAAGTGAACCTCATGTTCTTGCCATATACCTTGGACTGTTCTCCTCAGATAATGCAGCTAAAGGTTGTTGTAGAACAAAGGGTCTCCCTATGGTCACATGGCTGGAGTGTATCCACCATCTTAAGTCCTTTTTGCATGATTCCGTTATCCTGATAAGGTGAGACATAGGAAGCTCTTGAAGTGACCATTAGGAGAACAAAAGCCATTGAAGGATCCACATGTGCATTCTGGCAAGGGGAACCCGTGTTATGGTGGATGCCATTGTCCCTAATAATTTTAGAACTATTTTGCTTTCACCTTGGTCTTGGGAAGAAGATGAAGTATCTGTTGCCTGAGTGCTGAAACTGTCTGTTGGAAGACGTGCTATCAAGGAAGCGGTGTCTAGATCTGTGCCTATAAATGTAATATGCTGACAGGGCAACAAGGCAGATTTTTGAAAGTTGACTGTAATACCCAAGCGAAAATTTCCAAGGTCACATCCCTGGCTTGTTGGAGTAGATGCTTGGTGGTGGCAGATAGGAGCCAGTTGTCTATATAGGGAAATACTTGGAATCCTAGACACCTCAGGTGAGCCGTGACTACTGCCATGCATTTGGTGAACACTCTACGGGCTGTAGTGAGACCGAAGGGCAGAGCTCAGAACTGATAATGACTGGCTCCCAGCTGGAAGCATAAATACCTTATCAATGCCCTGTCCATTTTTATGTGGTAGTAAGCATCTCAAAGGTCTATTGAGCACATCCAATCATCTTTCCCTAAAAAAAGGGAAGTATAGACTGCAGTGTCACTATTTGGAACTTTGACTTCTTGACAGATTTGTTTAAATTGCTTAGGTCTAATATGGGTCTCCAGTCCCCTGTTCTTTTTAGCACCAAAAAGAATTTTGAGTAAGTTCCAAATCTTTTCTGGTGTGCGGGGACTTCTTGGATGACTCTTTTGTGCAGCAACTTTTGAATTTCTATAGTTGCTTGCTCCTTTTGATTGGGTGGAGCATCTGGGATTATTCTGGTCTGTGGGACAAGGTAGGAAAAGGGAATAGAAGATCCTCTGGATATTATTCTTAGTACCTACTTGTCTGTTGTGATAGTCTGCCAGGCTTCTGGGTACATAGATAAATGTCCCCCGACTGCCTCCAGAGCAGAGCAGTCGGGCCTCCTTTCAAGAGTGCTATAGGGCCGTCTGCGAAAGGAATCATGGTCACCCTGGTTTTGTGGGCCCCCTCTGCCTCTAGGCTGGCATCTACCATCATTACCTCCCCCTCTGCCCCTGGGGAAGGATTCACCCCGTGCATCCTGGAAAACTCTCTGGGATCTTCGGAACTACATTTTCCCACTCTTCTGACCTTTAGGATAAGGTATTGAGGGTACAGAAAAACATACTCCAATGCAGAGAGAGTTTTTCCTTCCTGCTCGCATTGGGTGAGAGTGTCTTTTACTTTGGGTCCAAAGAGTGAGGAACCGTCAAAAGGGGCATTAGTAAAAGTAGATTTAAAGGGCTCTGCAAAATTGCACAAGTGCATCCAGGAGTGTCTCCCAAGGGAAACCTTGGAACCCGCTGCCCTGCTCGTTCCATCAGTTGCGTAAGAGATCAGCCTCATAGAAGAGTTGACGATGGAATTTAAGGTGGATAGCTTGGAGGAGACCTTCTTATTCACCATCACAGCCAATGTACCTTGTAGAGTATCTCCTAGTTCTTTCAGGAGATCTCTCTGTAGCCTTGTGAAGTGAGTGAGGTAGTTCAGCGATCGAAGTGTAAAGGTCGCTGACGAAAAGACATGCTTCCTGTATCTGTCCATCATTCAAGAGTCTTTGTTCAGAGGATGGACAGATGAAGATGTCTCTGAAAGTTCCTTCTTGGTGGCTGCTGCCACCACCATAGCATCTACAGGTACCCCCTTAATGAGGAAATCTTTTCCGGAAGGAGCTGATAAGAATTTGGCCTCCAAGGGACTGGTTCCATTGTGCCTGGTGACTCCCATGCCTTTTGACTGACTGAGTCCATTAGCTCATCAAAAGGTGGAGACACCCAGGAGGCTGAAGGTTGAGATCCAAAAGCCTTCAGGTACACTGACTCCTTATCAGAAGGGGTGGAGGCCTGCCAGCCACCTGTCTGCTTCAGGATCTCTAGAATATCTGCAAATGAGATATCATCAGAGGACGACTGTGGGGACCCTTCTGACTCCTCGAGGTCAGTGTCTGAAATGGCGGACTCATCTGGAGAGTTTACGTGCTTCCTCTTGTAAGTTCTCTTCTGAGGGGCTCCTCAGAAGGGTATTCTGGGGAGGCCTCGGAAGAGTGGGGTTCAACCCATGAGGGATCCAGAGTCTCAGGATCCCCCATAGGTTCAACCCATGGGGGATCCTGAGACTCTGGATTTCTGCTGTCCTGAGGAATGGGTGGTGCCAAGACAGTAACCAGTGCCTTAGGGGGACGAGTGCTGGTATCCTTATGTGGAGCTGTAGGGGCAGACAGCACACTCCTCATCAGCTCAAAGGCAGATCCCACCAGCTCCAAAGATTCCCTTGGCACCGAGGAAGCCACTAGACCCAGCAAGACCGGCTCTGAGGCTGATGTAGGAGCTGAGCTCATCCGGGCCGACGCTCCAAGGGGTAGGCTCGGCACTGAAGAAGATCGGGGCCGAGAATCCCCCTGAGGGCTGACCGGGGAACCTCGGCTCCCAGACTCTCCGGACAGCACTGAGAGTGTCAGAGCAGAAGTCAGGTTCGTGATCACTGAAGGGGGTTTTGGAATCAATGGATCCACATTAAGCGGCACCAAGCACTCCGGCTCCGAAGGTCCAGCTTGTCTCGGAGGAGGAACAACAGTGGGTGCAATGGCTATAGTAGGCTCCGGGACCAGATAGGTCAGAGCCGAAAATAATTTGGTTAGTGCCAGCGACTTCAAGAGTCTGCACACCACCCGTTCCACATCATTGTCAGATAAGCTCCTGGTGGACCTGGAGGATAGGGACGGAGAACGAGACCTGTGCAAAATGGGAGATCTCAATGTAGGGGAGACTGGTGAAATCTCAATAGACCGGCTCCGAGAAGAGGTATCTTGTGGCTCTGAACACTTTGGAGCCGAAGAACCAGGCTTGCCAATCAAAATAACCTCCAATGGTTCCGAAGACTGTGGAACCGAGGAGATAGTAGCCTTAGATATTTTAGGTAACTTAACTGGAGGCTCCGAATGAGCCAATGCAGCAAGTGATTGTCTTTTTTGAGGTTTGTCCTTTTTTGAAGAAGGGGGAGAAGAAGAGGAAGAAGATCTGTGGATAGCTTCCTCAAAGGTTGGCTTTAAGAGCCCCTTAAGGATCAATTTGTTTCTCCTTTCTTGTAAAACCCTGGCACTGAAGGAATGACAGAATGTACAATCCTCTTGCAAATGAATAGCTCCAAGGCAATAAACACAGATGACATGACCATCAGTAATAGACATCTTTTGGGAACATTTCTGGCATTTCTTGAAGCCTGAAGGCTTATGTTCCCTCTCCTTTGGGTCTTTGGACATGATATATCACAAAAGACCACAACCTAGCAACAGAAATTCTAAATACTGAAAACTACTGATGTATAATGAACTACAACAGGAAATACTGAGCAGACAGTTAGATGAAGGAAGATAATAGGGCCTCTAACTAAAACAGTCCTAAATCCCAGAAAAAACAACACACCAACTACAAGCCCTCTAACTAAAACGGGCGAAGAGCTCTCTAACTTAAATGAGCTACTATCAAGCTATACGAAAAAACACAACAACAAAACCACTACAAGGGATAGAGCAAGGCCTACAAAAACGAACGGCCAAAAGCAGCACCAAATAGGAATAATACCTATAAATATCTAGTTATACTAACTCAAAGGCTAACTATGGAAATTACAATGCTAGAAGAAAACACCCACTATAATATATAATGAGAAAAAAGTCTAATGAATATCATAAGTAGAAAAAAAAATCGCAACTTAGCCACAGCCAAGAAGAGCACATCCAACCTCGTAAAGCGACAAATGAGATCTGGGGAGTTACACCACTGCATCATGAGATACCAACTTGCCACAAGCCAAGTTTGAGTATTTCGGCTGTGTATTTGGCCGAGTCGGAGCCGAGAATCGGCTCCGAACCCATCATTGTAAGAATGAAGGTGAGATAGGACAACATAACATCTAACATTAGGATGAAGAAGGTATGAGCTATGTTTGTGTTGTCTGTTCACTCAGAATGGTGTACAGTTAGTGTACACATACTGTAGGCGTTAATGAATCCCAGAGGATGTCTCTGATAATACATTTATATCATCAAAGTTCTATCATATACTCAAACTTTGATATTGTATTTCCCACCTACTGTCATCTAAGGCAAGGGCAACTATAGTGAAAAAAATCTTATTTTCAAAACTTAAATATTACCTACCCCTATTAAGTTTATATTACCCCCAGAACACTCAAAAACTACAAACTGCAAAAAACAAAAATAATTTGGCTAGTTCTTCTCACAGATGCAAGAATGCATCACTGTAATCTACAAAAAACTTAACTGGTTACCCATTACACTGCTTCAAGCAACCTTGTTATTCAAAACACTTCGCCTTGGTTACTGCTCCCTCTAAAAAGAATCTTTTTTTTAACTAGAGAACAAATTTACACACTACGAAATAAACAGAATGACTTCTCTACCCTGGCCTATCCACAATTCCAAACGACAATAGGTGAAAAAGCTTTCTCCAGACTAGGACCTGCAATATAGAACTATTTTCTCATCAGGGTGAAATACAGTCAAACACTGGAACAATTTAAAGCATCCCTGAGTGAACATAAACAAAAGGAAGACACTTTAATTTGCATTCACAATGCTAGATAAAGTTCAATACCACCTTTTATATTTCATACCTGTGCCATGGGAAACCCACTCTGCTGTAAATATCTGTATTACTGATTTATGTAATGTTTTTCTCCTAAAATCTACATTCTACATACACACTATATATGTGATTTATGGCTGCTTATTAAACCCATTTTACTTTTTGCATACTAAACCTGTACAATTGTGAATATTTGATATGATATCATGGCTGGCCTTAGGCCAGCGGAACATATTTGGCCCATTAGGGCCCCATTCTCATGGGGGGTTTGCACTAGGCTGTGACAAGGATGTTATGCATTATGTTGACTATAAGACTTTACCGAGACAGACACTACAACAAAATGCAAGGCATCTTCCTATTTAAATTCTTGTTACCACAGTAGATACAAGTCTAGTTAGTAGAGTGGACTAGAATTCCTGTCAGGCACTGCACTAGTGACCAGTCCAATATTGTTAATACTGCAGTTTCACACCAGATGCATGACTGAGAGTGTCAGTTACAGATGCTCCCATAATAATCCATTGCAGTTTCTGAGTCCTCAACAGGAATTTCATCCCCAAAGTGAGGTTAGATTACTCATCTGGTTTTGTGGATCACTCCAGTTGCTGGCAATACAAATAATAAGACTGTGTTTAAATTTGAGGACTGAGAGTGGTACTGTATTTTTTCCTGCTGATGTGGGGTGCGATTGGTTGATGAATATAATTATAAAAAACAGCTAATCTTGGGCAATATGAAAAGAACCACTAGTAAATACAAATAAAGCATGACCAGATAGTGTGATTTGTAATAATTTCTGATTATGACTTGTGAAAGAAAGTTACCATTTCAAAGGTATAACAGAGAAGCATTTACAGACATCTGAGATTAGGAAAATAATCCCAGAGAAGTGAAAATACAGTTCTCTAAGTTAAACTTACCATAACAATAGATGTTCAAATGATCACTGCTGCAGTAGCCTTAGCTATATGGTTCACATCCTGCCAAAGGTATAACAGACAGCCTCCTTTCAAAGCTTCAGGGCACCTTCCATACTCCCAAATTGTCAGGTAGACCGAGCTGAGCTGACTAAAATACAAGTTTGGGCACAAAGCCCTTCAGAGCTTTCCTGCCAGCAGACAGAGGGAAGCTAAACCCTGAAAGGATAATGGCATAAAAACACACACCAAAAACAAGGGGGTTATGGGATGGAGCTCCTACTGCAGTAGTGATCATTCAAGCATCTACTCTTATGGTAAGTTTGATCATTTGAGCATCTGTTGTTATGGTAAGTTTAACTTACACAACTGTACTATGTTCATCATAGTGATCACTGCTGCAGTAGCCTTAGCTATATAGCTAGATTACCTTAGCTAACTACATTTGGGGAAGGAGAGGATTCCAGGAGCCTCTGGAGAATGGTCCTAGCAATGCTTGATCTAGACCTAGAGAAGGAATCAATCAAACTTATAGTGATTTGAAAAAGTATGTACAGAGAATCCAGCTCTTTCCAAAAAGCCATAGATGAAGCCAAGGCCATGGTAGAGTAAGCATTGACTCTGCCTGGAATAGTTTTGTTATGGTAAGTATAACAAAAAGTAAGGGGAGGGCTGCAGAGGGGCCAAACATTAAATGTCAATCCCAGGAAGAATTTTAAAATATAATTTTTAACATCATCTTTGAGGTTCTGAGAATGCAGCCATACAGACCTCCTCAAAGCAGTACCAAAGGCCATAGTCCTGGAAGAAGTATCAACAGAGTCATACACACATACAAACTGTACAGACCTGTGCAATATATGAAACTAAGTTACTTAAATCAATTTTTTCCTCACAAAAAGAACTTTCACAATTTGTCAGAACAAACTTTAACATATGAGGCTGATAATTCAAAATTCTGAAAATCAAAGCTGCAGAAGATAATACTTTTTCCCATATGTATCAATAACTTTGCAATCCTTATCGGAAAGAGTAGGATTGGAATTAAGTGGTAGCAGCAATGGATTTAACTAAAGCAATAGTGGCTGATTCAGGTTTGAGAATAGTGCATAAAAATTTAAAAGACTGATCAGCTTTATACATCCTATCTGCCTTTTTAGGGACAGCTGGCTCACTATGAGGAAAATTGCAAGCAGTAGCACACATCCTCTAAAGCAGGCAGAAGAGGAAGAATGGGTGTACGTTCTGGAACATCCTTCTGTTACAACTCATACTATTTTCTGAGGTACTTTTCTCAGTTTTTCTCAGTGTTCTCCCACTGAAAACACTGGCATGTTCTAGCAATAATCTCAGAGAAAGAGAAACCCCCACACAGAGAATGAAAAACTGTACTATCCTCTGAGCCTGAATCAGAAATCTTAGGGAGGAAAAAAAACAGTCTCCATCTCTGCATATTCCTGTTCAGATTTAGAATCTCTTCAGGAAAAGAGGAATCACTTTTTTTTTTTTGCAAGAAACTGGTTTACAAGAACACTCAATAGCTTGAATTAAAACCTGAGCCTGATTCAGTCAATTACTCCTTTCCAAAGAACATTGAGGAAGAGTAGCTACATTCTTGGTTTTCTGTTTCATTTTGACAGGGAAAATGGGGCTAACAATGTTACTAATGGCAGCCACGGCTTCCCCAGGAAAGGGCACAGCATTCTGATGCAACAGGGAAATATTCCCTGTTCCCTTTCCCAGGACCAAAAAGATTGACTCTTCCTTACCTACAGAGGGGACCCCAAGAGCTGCAGAGGATGTGGTTAACCTCCAGTCCATAGTCACTGTAGATGCTACACCAGAATGATCTGGAGAAAAGATAAGCGGTCTGAAGTACAGCAAATGACCACAGTAGAGTCACCCACATGTGGCTAAGGCAAATTTCTAGCCAGCTGTGGTGGCAAAGGCTGTTTGCTTACTTTTTCCTTTTTGTGGCTAAAAGAAGGACTAACCATGAGACTGGTAGTCTGCTCCGTGGTCAAGCCAAAAATTGTACCTCTTCCCAGGTAAGACTAGCAGCAATTGCCAGTCCACAAAAGTTACTTTTTTGACAGAAAACCACGGTAAAGATGCTGTAAAACACTATGCGTGTCCCACAAAAGTAAAATAAACAAACTGTTTCACAGAAAGTTTTCAGTTGCTTTACACCACTTTTAAACTGAAAGAAAAACCGAGAGATCATTTAAAAGAACATTGCAGTCTAAAGACAGTCTATTAAAACACAAAACTCCTGGCTTGAAAATAACTTTCCTGAAAAATAAAGTAATAAAATATTAACAAAATTAAGAAAATGGAAGTTTTTTTTTTCCCAGAGGGAAGTTATCTGCCCAGCAAAGGAAAGCATGAGTTGACTGTTTATCCTCAAAAGCCTCAGAGAGTACTCTTAGGTGGTAGTAAAACTCTGAAGGGTTTTGCCCCCAAACTTGCCTTTTAGTCATCTCAGCTCAAACTCCCTGACAGTTTGGGCATGTGGAATGTACCCTCAAGCTTTGGAAGCTAGCTGGCTGTTATATCCTTGGCAAGATGCAACCCATATAGATAAGGCTACAGCAGTGATCAATATAATGAACATCACAAAGTGCATGTGTTAAGTGGATGTAGGCAGAGGTGAAGAGGAAAATTATTCCACTTGGCTAAGAAAAGGAAAAACAGTAACAGAAACAGGTTGATTCATAAATATACTGCAGGGATACCATAGTTCTGGTCACATATAAAATGGGGAGGTGGGAGGCAGGTACAAATTTAAAGTTAGAAAATGGTTGGATTGGATTTGTGAGTTTTTGGTTAAGTGCATTGTAGAAAGCTGAACAAACTGTGTGAGTTTTGCATGTTTTCCTTATAGCCTTATGGATTTCCTTAAGGCATTCTGATTTCCTTTCACCTGTCAAAAGATGCTACCTTCTGACTACTATATATTATCCTTGCATGTAATCTTTACTCTTGCCCTTTTGGCCTGGACTATGGCTGGGAATGATCTGTAAGCATTAGTCCACTTACCCCATTTAGCAAATAATTAAATAACAATAAACTTTAATAAATATGTATGAGTGTGATTGTGCGCGAGCAATGCAGTTATTATTATTGCTATTATTACTGTTGTTGTTATTGTTGAGGCATGCTGGGAAAATTCAGCAGTTTTATGGGATTTTGTGGAAACACATTGACTGCAACCAGGTGTGAGAATTAACTGGACCAAGGAGTCCACCAGTTCAGAGGAGGTGCTGGAGGTGACTGAAGCCCATGAGGAAAGATGATGGAAATATGAGATGACAATATGCAATGAAGTTTAGAAAATGTTTATGTTCTTTTTACCCACCGCAGTCCACCCACAATCTTTAAGCCCATCCCTATTGACTCATTTGTTCTGTACTTTGTGGCATCCGAGTACATTGGGCATGGGAAGTGAGAAACTGTCATAAGTAATAAGATTTTACCAGGTTTCATGTTTAAAACAAGCATACTTCAGAATACCATGGTCTGCTAGGTGCTGTCTGCAGCATCTCTTAAAGATAGAGTATGCATAGTATTTAACTTACCAACAAAAGTTCATAGTCAGCTTCTGTTTTAGCATACTTTTGACAAAAATTAAGCTAATAAATAAATCTGTTTTGTTTTTTAATACACATTAAAGGCATATGCGGTGGTGGTGCTGCGGTAGCGTTGTCGCTTCACAGTAAGACGCTGTCCGATTCGATTCTCAGCTAGAGCGTCTTCTGCGTGGAGACATGCGTGAATGGGCGCACCTTCGTTAAAGGTTGTGCGCCAGGGCTGGTAACTCGGCATGTAAAAATCAACTACCAGTCATTAGCGGCCCGGAGTTCCACTGTGGCGACCCCTAACCCGGAAAAGCCAAAAGACACATCATCATATTAAAGGCATATATTCCTGAAACCTAATGAGAACTAATCTTAGTCCAGCAGTGAAGTGGGTGGAAGAGAGTTGGAGGTAAGGTGGGGCAGGAGGACAGCTGTAGACCCCCACCACAATGTTCCAAATTGGGTCTCTCAACTACTAAGGTCACCCCTATTTGACAGTGTATCGCTTACTGTACTGCCATTGGTAATCGGGTCATTCACTGAAAGAGTCAGTAGGTCAGCACACCTGGTTAACAAATTGCAATAAATAGATATGTCGGGGTCATTTTTGTCACTTGGGTATTTTATTTTTTTTTAATTGTATTTATAAGTAGTAATCCACAATCCTGCTTTAAATGTGAACAGCTATGTGCTAGTCAGTATTCAAATGCCATGCCTATTAGATACCCAGCAAAAACATTTCTGGCAAATGTCTGGAATAATCTGAAGATTAAAGTCACTAAATTATAACATACATTTGAATTTCAGACTTCATATCCTTCAGAAAAATGCATGCTAACTCAAACACTGTTATTTTAGTAATTTTCTAAGATTATAAGAGCAGTATTTAAAATGTGTAGCAATTTTGGGGCCTTTGTCCCCCCTGTTATTTCAGGTTTTGTCCAAATTTCTTGCACTAAGGTTGAGAGGTAAACTTGGAAAGCATACCTGTCAACTGAATAGATTTTCACAGAATGTCGATTTTTGCCTCATATTTTCAGTCTGTTTCTAATAAAAGTGTAGTTTTCTGGTAAATCATTGAGCAGTGAAGTCAGAAAATAATGACAGACATTTGAGATTCAGATTCTATACTCTTCAGGAAATTTGTGTTAGTGAAAACCTGTTATTCTATTAGCTTTCTATGTTTGTAAGAACAATATTTAAAATGGCTCTACTTTTGAGCCCTTGCCCCCCCCCCCCCCCATTATGTATGGTTTTGTCCAGATTTCTTGCTCTAAGAGATTGGGAGGTATGTTGGAAAACAGCTGGAACTATTGTGGCAATTACAGTTTTCAGACTGTATTAAAATATTTCTCAAATAACGCTCTCCTGCGCTTCTACCCTACCACCCACGATTTCCATATAGTCTCTTCTAAAAGTGCCACAACAACGAAGGAAATTCGATGTCGTATCCTGTATAAACACAGTAAACAAACGGGTGCAGTCAACTAAAATTAGAACCTTGGTAACTATAATTATAATTAAAACAAAGCATCTGGACTTATTTTAAGAGATGTTTAATACACTTGAGAAAGATTGCTTAATGCGCATTGCTTAATATTTAAAATGTGTGCCCAAACAGCAATAGCACTACTGCTTTTGTCTTGAATCTTTCTCCATATTTAACAATGGAAGCGCATTATAATTACTGGGATCCATATACACACAGTTTAGCGAGGGTTAATTCTACAGAGCCAGTTTTTGGAAAATCAGTGATCTTACCAAAAAATGTCCTACTGCTGGAACTCTCGGAAGTCAATAATACTGGGCGGGTACACACTGTCACTACGAGAGGCAGTCCTACCAGAATATATTTCAAATGGGTGGGACTAATCACAATACCTCTTAACTGTATAGATTTTCGCAGAAATGTCCAGATTTTTGCCTCATATTTTTAGCCTAGGGTTACCACCTGTCCCACTTTGCGAGGGACGGTCCCACTTTGGGCAGTTGTGTCCTGACAAAAAATTGTAAAAATGGATAATGTCCTGAGCTTTTAGGACAAAATTATTTCCTATATTTTATGTAATAGTTGCATAAAACAGTTATTTTGTATCTAAAATACCTAAATGTTATAAGCAACTAAATGCTACACGAATAAGCTTTTATTTAGGCAAAAAAGTCAAGTTCTCACCTTTGTACTGACCGTGGGTATGTATCGGCCTGTAGAATCTGATGTTTGTACCAAAAATGTCCCACTTTGGCCATTTGAAAAGGTGGCAACCCTATTTTAGCCCGTTTTTCATAAAACTGTGGTTTTCTATCAAATTAGTGGCACATCACTAAAGACTGAAGTTAGAAAAGAATTACTTGAATTTGAGTTTCAGCTTTCATACCCTTCAGAAAAGTCATGCTAATGCAAAACCTGTTATTATATCAGCTTTCTAAATTTATAAGAGCAAAATATAAAAATTACCCCTATTTTGGGGACTTTGTCCCCCTTTTATTAATGGCTTTGTCTAGAATTATTGCTCTAATAAGTTGAGAAGTATGATGACACAGATAGGAACTGATCCAGGCACCAGGTCTCTGCAGCTTGTAAACAACTCCTGGGCCCGCCCCTTTCTCCACCTTTCAGCCCCAGCCTCTCATCTCTTCTGCGCACTTACTGGACAGTCCTGAAGAAGTCCTTCAGTTCTGCTGTCTTGACGGTCCCTTCTCCACAAGCTAGGACATTATGGATAAGAACACTATCCAATGATATAGCTCCTTACCCTAGCAACTACTTAATGAGCCAATGAGCACCCATCTGGAGGCGTGACTGGGCAGGCAAGCAAAGACAATCACGCAGCTAAAACAGACATCTAGCGTGGAGCTCTCGTGCTCGTTGAGTATTTTTTTAGAGAAATTAAATACAGCAGGGACCAACAAGCGTAGCAGTAGTTCTGTTAATTCAATATTCGGAGTACCTTTAACGGACATAGCCCAGGTGATTTGTTTGTCTTGTCCGCTGTGACATGTAAATTAGTCGTGAAAATATTTGGCAGTTTTCTGTCTGGGAGAACTACGTCTGAATCATTGGTTCATTTATCTACTGATATATACGAGATTACTATTTTAGTAAAACCCAACCTGAAGCAGTGAGTTATTTCTATATTGTAGAATGGGTGATTGCTTCTGTTACCTAACTGCTACATTGCGAAGTGGCAAGAAGTGTACCTTGAACAACTGACAGTGATCAGGCATTTCAGTTCCAAATCTGGCTAGATCGTTGCAGTTTGCAATGCTTTTTACTTTGTAAAACTTTGGATCCTTATCATCTTTAATTTTGGAAATCCAAAGCATGCTGCAAATTTGAGGTGCCACGGAACGGAAACGGTAGGAAAGCAGTAGTGGTTGGCAGGAAAGAGAACTAAGTGTACCCTTGAGAAAAGCCATCTTCTTGCAAACATAACATCGTATTGGGGAGCGTACATTTGGCTGGATTACTTGCTTTTTTAGAAAATCTGGTGGCACTGCAGTTGCACATGCCCGAACTTGCAAACTGTTGCTACCTGAACATTTGAGTGTGCAGGAGGGATGGTTTTGTTCCATTATGGGACAGCTGCGCGTGTTTATGTAGGATGAGCACCAGAGGAAGCCCAGTCAAGGCGTATGATTTCCTGCTGAAATTCTTGCTGGTCGGGGACAGTGATGTTGGAAAAGGAGAGATATTGGCAAGCCTTCAGGATGGAGCAAGCGAGTCTCCCTATGGTTACCATATGGGTGAGTTGCAGCATGGCACTGTGTTGCATTACAATTCTGTATAAATAATAAGTCATTAGATTCACTGTCCTCAGTTTTGGCTAGGATTGGTTGTCATTGTTATACTAGTCTCCCGTTTTGTGGCCCGTTTCTAAAGTGGGTTTTTGGTTATATGCGCAGATATTTCCTTGTGTTCATGAAACAGGAAAGTCTGATTGATAGATTATGTACCTGATCAGTGTGTGCATGGAAGAGGATCCGATTCTTCTGGCATTTAATACTAGCTATCCAGTTCCAGTGTTTAGGACCCAAAAGATCCAGTGTTCCCATTCCTAGCACCTGTCATTGCTGCTCAAGTTCAGATAAGACAGCTATTGCCGTAGGTATGGAAGGCTAGTTATAACACTAAAATAATTTAACTACTTATTCATGTTTCAGTCGTTGTTTAATTATTTTGTTTTGAACTTGCTGACATCCAGGATCTGTGCATTATTTGATTAGGTTCTTTTGAACTTTCTGTCTTTCCTTTTCTTTTTTGCACTGTCATGTATGTGGATTGTGCCAGCGAAACCTGGCTGCATTACTTGACCTAATGACATGCTGATAGGGTAGTTGATATAGTTTGGAGTTTGAAAAGGTCTTTAATTCAGTCATGGAAGACTCACACCATTAGAACATTTACATGTTGACTGCACATAAAAAAAAGTTTATTGGAAGAAGGCATTTATTAGTAAAATCCCGTCAGAAGAAGAAAAAAGACAAGTTATTTGCAAAGAGGAGATTGTCACTGTGCCATTCTTGAGTATTTACAGGCAACATTGCTGGTGGCCTAGAAAAAGAATGTTTGACTGTTTACAGATGACCAGAAGCCAAATTGGTGGCTGTGATGGTATGAAAAGGTGATCATGTGAATACAAGGAAATAATGACTCTGGGACAGAGTAGCATTGATATCTGTTTATGTATTTAGTAGTTTGTTTATCTGATAATAACACTAAGCTTACCAGAAATATGTTTCTCTTTATTGGCAAGACCTAGTAAGTAAACTCATGTATAGTGAATGCCAAGTACAGAATCATGAAAAAAAATGCCATAAGCATCAGTTGTAAAACTGAATACACTTGTGTACACTTAGCCTTTAAACATTTCAAGAGGTGTAAAGAATGCTGTTTATTTGTTTTGCTGGGATACAGATATTGTGATTGTAATGGATGAGTACATACTGACCGTGTAGCAAGACTTGGTCTTTGAAATCTAGCAGACTCCTGAAGGGGAACAGCTGTAGGAAAAGGATGGTACTAGTTTTTGAAAATAGTTTTAAGTTGGGAATAATATTCACGGATTCATTTTTTTTTTTTTTAATAAAACTATTGTTCATTTTCAATGACTCACACTGTGGCTTTGCAGGTTTTCAGGGGTGGCATCAACGTTTTAATGTGCTTAAATGACTTGCACAGGACTGTGCTGTTGTGGGACCTAAGGGGTTCAGGGCATAGATAGTTTGCACTGTATTAGTTTGATCACTGACAGTCAGTTGGTTATTGAAAGAGAGTAGACAGTATAGACATTCAGCTTGTTGACACTGCCAGCATTTGTTACCAGATTTCTTGAGCTCTGGCATGACAAAAATGGCAACACTTTGAGCATTCTGCAAAAATCTGGGCGGTTGAGAGGTTTGCTTAGGAGATATTAGTAAGTGCAGGATTTATAGTTTGACAGTTGGTTTAGTTTGAATGAGAAGCTTGTACCGCCTCTCGCCTGTGATTGCCATTTTGAGTCTGCTAAAGCAAGGCAGAAAGGCAGGGCACAATAGCTGAAGGTATTTGGGTGGAAGAGCATCAGAGCAGAATACTGATGTTATCAAATGGGCAAATCTCCTGTGATCCTGCCTTGATTGATGAATATGGTGCTGAAAGCCCTGTGTCAGAAAGGACTTCAGCAGCATATAGACATTGCAGAACAGGGCTGTGGCAGTAATTCATTGCTTCCAGAAAGGGAAAAAAAGTGAAGTTGAGGAAATTCAGACTATTCTCCATGGTGCAAGGAAAAGAAAGCAGAACTGTGAAATATTCCCGAACCTTAAAGATATCGCTGCTGTAGAGCTACAGAGCTTATTTCTATGTCATCTTTTGATTAACGTTGGGAGGCATTAACATGCAGTTGCTGGCAGGAAGGATATGTTCCTCAGAAGGGTGGTGGATGCTTAGAGTAGCCTTTGCTGTGCACTGATGAGCCTGAAAGTAGTTTCATCGCTTTAATTATTGTGATAGTGATACAGTAGCTCAAGTCTGATTTCGTACTGGTGAGGCATTTCACACACTAGACTGTAGGAGTAGGGTTATTTCCGTAGATGTAATATATCTGTGCCTTTTCCAGAACAGTGCTTGGCTGTAAGATGTTCCTAGCACACCTTCTGTTAAGCACCCTGATTGTATTTTGTGGTACCTAGTGGGATCCCCTCCCCACAAGAGCTTGGTAATGGAGTTAGGAACAGGAATTTTCAAGGATAGCATCACAGCTAACTTGTCAAACAGTCTGGTGGTGAGAGGCATAAAGGCACTCTCTTCCCACCACAGTTATTTTTCTTAGAGTGGCTTGCTGCATTTGCAGCTTGACGCACATCTGTATGTGTATGCCAGACTTAGTTGTACAGGAGTGATATAACTGTAGATGCTGGCTGTTATACCCATGCACGACTCCACAATTAACACGTAGTAAGTAGCAGGGTTCCAAAGTCATTGCAGATTTGGGGTTTGTATTGGTGCAAACCACTCTGCGGTGCTGCATGTAATACTTTCATAAAACAAAACCGTTTTGTCCCTGCTTTGCGTTATACAGTCAGACGATGTCTTCCCTTTACGGTGTGAACCAGAACTTATTCTCCACTTTTGTTTCTGTATGTTACCCAGCTGACCTCTGTCTAACTGCAGGCTTATACTTTCCATGTCTCTTTTCTTCTATAGTTTGCTGCCTCTTGTTGGATGTGTACTATTTCACCCTAGGTCAGCTAAGCGTGGCTATGTTGTGTGGTCTACCCCCAGCTGTTCTACTTAGTGCTGCTCTTGGCTTTGGTGATGCAGGTCTAATTCCTTGCCAGATCACACTAATCCCAGGTGTACAGCACATCTTCTATTAGACGATTTCTACAGTACTACCACTCCGTTCACTGCTTGGCTGCACCTTATGCAACTCAGAGTTGATTCCTAAACCTGGACTGGTTGTGGCACAGATAGATGTGCCAGTGTACTAGTTGGAATGTTGAGTGACTTCTTGAAGTGACTGATACCCCAAATGATAGTCCTCGACACTTCCTTTTGCCATCACAAAAGTTAGTCTTGGTTTGTAATTCTTTTTGCAGGAGTGCATGATTACCTTCTGGCATTAAACCCAAGCTGGCGCTTACCTGACAGGGCACTAGCGTGATTCAGGCCCTCTTGTTGCCCATCCCCTGTTTGTACTGTTCTTCCAACTACAGACAGTCTGTGTTTGACAAATTATTACTGCTAAAGGTCTGAAAATTCTAAAGAGAAAGTGGCTTAGTTAGACGTGTTTTGCACCCTAGTACATGTGGGGGTACTTTTCCGTTAACAGGGCAGCAGCTTTTTTTCGGCTGGTTTTAATGTTGTCTTCATTGTTGGACTGCTACTCATTGTCTGACATGTCAGTACTGCTTGTTTTACAGTCTTGTTCTGCTTAACCTGTTCAGTGAAGTGAAATAATGTTTTCAAAGAGTCCATAATTTTGGTTGTTTGTTCCCCCCCCCCCTTATTTTCATCTTTGTCAAGAACTGTTGTTTTTGTTCTACTCTTGACCTGTGCCGTAATCTTGTTTTTTTTTTTTCTCTCCTCTGGGCAACACTAGTTATGGCTTTGCTGTCATCTGAAACAACCAAAAACAATAAATAAATGAAATAAGCAAATAAATGAAAAAGTGCCTACATTGTAATTTAACCAGTAAGCACTTAAATGTGGTTCAGTGGGACAGTCTGGTTATTCTCGATACATCGGAAGGAGAATGCATTCATAAACACTTGCAATGAACATGGCTGACAGTGCTAATGCTGAAGAATCTTACCCATCTCAACTGTCTCTGATTTCGCAAGATTTTTCCTGCTCCTCATAAAATATATGATTAAGTAATAAATCAATAATGCCAAGCATTATAGTTTCATTTTTCTTTATTGTTCAGAAAATAAACTATGAGGCACCAATTGTTGGTCTTAATGACTGTAAGTTACATCACGATATTTAAAATGTTTCTGCATATTATAACATAGGTTGTGCTGCAGTTTCTGAGCAATGAAGATGAGAATGACTAAAGTGCACCCTGTATACAAAAGGTGAAAATACTATATTAAAGGTAAAACTTACAAGTCATTTAGCTTTGAAATATGGCAGCACCTAACATTAATAAAGCGTTTTTGCCTACGGTTACCAAGGTGCCTTTGTTGTCTTTTTCTAATCCCATTGCTATTGGGTTTTCCGATCGGCACTTTATAAAAAGAGAGATACTTTCCCCAGGTAATCAAAATAATCGGGGAATGTTAAAAACAAATTATTCAAATTAACGATGGATGGGGTGGGAGGTACTGTTTAAGCAAAAGGGAGAGTCAGACACCCTGCAAAGGTAAAACATTGAAATTGAAGGAAAACAGAACACAAGATGAAAAAGCCGTTGCCCTGTTAACAGAAAAGTACCCACGTGGGTAACAAGCCACATATAGGAACAAGACGGTAGCACAATAGTCCAATAACTAAACAGTATACATCTTTGTTATTGTTGAGATTATTACTAGAACAATGTGATTAGAATATTACTAAAGCAGTGCGACTGTAAGTAATAGCTTCTGGACATGGTAAACACATTTGTCAGCCATATTTGTGCAGGAACATGGTAGCGGATGAATTCTAGAGGACCAGTGCATTAGTACTGAAAGATCAGATGGCTGTAGGTTCAATTCCCACACTGGGTAGTTGGATTCATTTTCTAATACCAGCAGTGCAGTGTAATGGAGTTGCTTCACTCCTGAGTGTGCCATCCTTCAGATAAAACATTAAACCAAGGCCCCATCTGCCCAAGGTGATGGTAGCTCAGGTGGATGTTAAAGACCCCATAGCACTTATTTAAAAGAGTAATGCACATTCCCCAGAACTCTGGCCAGGTTTCCTCAAGTCAGTATGAATTCCATCCAAGGTCTTGCCTTAAAAGATGCTATTGGCCTCGTGGGACTAACCTGTTCAACAAAGTGCAAATAAATAAATGAAGAGAAAACATGACCAGCAGATTTGTATGAGTGAGTGGCTTGACTTGACAACCACCACTTCGTGGCATAGTAAATTGTGAGCTAAAGACATAAGAATGTATGTACTGCAGCAGGGTATGTGTGCTGAGAAGGCAGTTCTAGTTTTGATCTTAAAAGATTACTGAACATACAGTGTTACCAAAAACAAGAAGGTCAAGTGGTTGGACCAGTAACTTGATAAATAGAGCCATTGGTCATACCCACAAAAGACAACTAATTTGAGATACACTTTGTGTGTTATCTGTAGTGTGGTATCCCTAAGGCGACATGGTAGACTCAACAAAGCCTTCTCAAATGGTTTGTAAACCTGGGAAGAAAACTGATTGGCTAGAAAATATCCATAGTGGAGCAGTCACATTTCCTTGATAAGAAGTACCACACTGGCCTGTTTTCACATGTTGTGAGCAGTTCTGAGTACACTGCATATTTTAAAAGTGTGCATAAGGTCACTGCAGTTTCACCAAATTGTTGCTATAGCGACCTGGATGATGATTTTCAAAGTCAGTACATATTCTTTCTTTATTCTAGTGTTCTTACTTTTATTGCCACACTCTTTCTAGGAGTATATTTAACATGATTTTTTTAACTGTTGATATCATGACATTTTCTTTACTGACAATTCTAAATTCCACTAAAATCAGGTTTCTGGTGATCGGTATTCCCCTCCCCCGCAGTGTATTACCCCACCCCCCTTTTCAGTCCATGTGCCAAATAATCTTTGTCACTGTCCCGTCAACCTTGAATTGGATAAAGTGGATAATCAGGAGAGGTGGATGGTTGGAGTTTCTCAGGCTTTCTGAGTCATGCATTCTAAAACCTCCCTTATTGTAGTGCTTTTCCTCCATCTCTCCTTCTAACACCATCCTTTCTAAATGCTCTGTATCTTACACACAATCGTGCTCCCATTTCATTTTGACTCTGATTCATATTTTAACAAGTCCATGCCTTGTACGCCAGTAGCAGAAGCATTACTTACGTCTGACATCAGGCATATTCCTGTTTTGTTCTCCAGTGTCGTGGCTGTGGCTGTTTGTATGAGCCATCCCTTCTTCTTCCACCTTTTCCACAGTTGCGCCTTCACATCCTGTAAACTTACTATCCATCTGCCATTTTGGAGTGGATATTAGACCAAGTAGGAGAGCCCTCATTGCTCCATACACACCAAGCTTTCATTCTGAATTTCCTCTGTTAATTTTAAAGCATTTTTATTACATCTGTTTGGTCCCATTAATGCCTGACTGACCTCAGTGTATCTGTTGACACTTTCATTCTTGTACTTTGCTGTCTGGCCTTACCATTAGCTTTCATGGAATGGATTCACTGTGTTCAAGGAGAATTAGTCTCATGGCACTTTGCATAATCCAGAGTGGTGGTGGTGAGACTTGGGGATTTTCAGAGTTTGAAGGTGTTGCCATACATGTAAGGAAAGGATTTTTTTATTAATGCAGAGGATGCAGAGTGTGCAGTAGGCATGGGACATGTGTGTTTGTATTCTAAGCTCTTGTACACTGCTTTTTAAATCATTTAAGAATGTTGGACATGACTAGCCTCTAGTTATGTTAGAGGATGATGCCAGAGTAGTACGTCAGTTGCCTCTTTGTGGAGGAGAGGCCAAGTGTTTAGTCACATATATACCTTTCAACTATCCAGAATTTTGCAGAATGCTTGTGTAATATTTGCCTCAAGCTTTTGGTCTGTTCCTCATAAAATTTGTGGTTTTCTGGCAAATCATTGAGGACTAAAGTCAGAAAAGAATGACAGGACATTTGAGTTTCAGACTTCTTAACCTTCATAAAATGCATAATATTGCAAAACCTGTTATTCCAGCAACTTTATAAGTTTATAAGAGCAATAGTTAAAACATGTCCCTGATTTTGGGCCTTTGTTCCCCATTATTTTTGACTATGCAACTATGACATTAGCATATTTATGCAAACTGGATGAGGGAGGGACTTCTCCCCTTGCAAAAACGCTTGGTTTTTTTTTTTCATTTTCTGCATTTGTAGTATTCTGTGTTTTAAGTTCAGCTTTAGTGGCTTCATTCTTAATATTTTCTTATAACTGCCATGAATCTGTTATGTGATGTAAACAGATGGATTGACATTATTACAGGCCAGTAAAGAACAGTATACAAAGCAGAACTCCATACTTGCTTACTTCTTGACAAGTACAGTGGTGCTGTAAAGAATTCGGTATTGTATTTCTATATTGTAAACTGAACTGTGGAGCTTTTATACCTAGGCAACTGCTGTGAATGGACTTTCTCACTCAACAAATAAAGTTAAAAAAATAATAGTAATTATGTTTATTACTGTTATGGGCCAATAAATGTAATTAAATAATAATAATAACAGTGGCATAAATATACTTTTGTGAACTTTTTCTTGAAGTGTGAAATCTAAAAGAGATGCAAATGACCAACAGTACAAAGGAATAGGTATGAACTAAGCACTTTTCAATAAGTTTTTGAATTATGTAGCTCATTCCTGCATACCAGCCTAACAGCTGCTTATAATCACTACTTACGTGCAGTGTGGTGCAGCTCTGCTCCCAAATGTAAATCATTGCGAGTATGGAGGCATCATCTTTGCGTAAGGTCCACAATGTTGCCCTGCTGTGTATTAGCATCCTTACGGTTAGTGTGTGTAACCCCACCTCATCCTTAGAACGGTCTCTATGCTCTGGCAGGGTAGAATACACAATGCCCTTCTGTGAGCATTTTGTCTAAAAAGCCACACTTTACCTGAGGACTTACAACACTGTTAGTATACAGGACACACAGGTTGATATTTTTGTGTGTTATTTATAGAGTTGCAACTTGAATGCAGGGTTTACAGCACTACTCCTATATGGGGGCACACAGATTGGAATCTGGACTTTTCCTTCTGTCTTCAAGTACCAGCTGACAGACACGCATTTTGTCTGTGCACACTTGTGCAACCAGCGTATTGCACATTTTTAATTTTTTTATATATTTTTTTCCCCTAACAGATTTGTTTTTCAGTTGAATTGTACAGGTTATAGGTCACATTAAAGGTGGGAAAAGTTTTGAAATGATTTATTGTGGTCTAATTTTTTATATCACAAAAACCTGGCATTTTAACGGGGGTGTGGAAACTTTTTATATCCACTGTATGTAAAAGTAGTATTTGAACATTTGAAATTTGATCTCTTTTTACATTTTAGATGTGTTATGTACTGAGAAATAAACACTAAAAAGTATGTTTACTATGTTATGTTCATCTAAGTTTTATTTACTGGTCTATTGGACCCTGCAGCCCACAGAATTCCGTTTTGGGTTTGATCAGTCAAATTCATACAGATTCACGGTTAAAAAATCCAGCATTTCCTATCACAGGAAACTGAGTACATAGCCTGGTATGTGTTTAGTAAATGCAGAGGAAATAAGTTTGTTTCTGATCCTCTCAAGTTAGTTTTTTCTAGTATGCTTAGTACCAAAAGCTAAAAGTACTAAAGTAATAAAAAATCAATGGGTCCTGACAGTATTCCTGGGTAGATCTTAAACAGCATGAAGCACTATTTAGTCCCCCCCACCACACAACACTGTTCAAGCTCAGCTTCTGTACAGCTTTTGTAGCAAGTGAATGCAGAATACCTCTAGTCATTCCCCTGCACTAGGGCGGACCTTCCACAGAACCAGGCAATTGTAGACCAATAAGTCTGACCAGCATCATATGCAAAGCCATGGCAAGACTTGTTGAATTACTCAATAAGGACACAGGGAATCACCAAGCACAGGATCCATGTCAATTTGGATTCGTCAAGGGCAGGCGAAACTTACTTAATTTGTTCGACTTTTCTAAATGGTCACCAAAGCAATGGACGAAGGTAAGATGGTACACACTACGTATGTCAACCTGGTAAAGGCTTTTGACACAATCCTGCACTCTGACATAATAGAAAATCTAAATAAACTGGGAGTAAACCCCTACATCACCTGCTGGTTTGCTAGCTGGCTAACAGAATGCAGGAGGTCAAAACAGAGGAAACTACCTCCACAAAAAGACCAATCACCAGTGTAATCCCCCCCAGTGTTTGGTGCTGGGACCTCCTGTTCGGTATTTACTTCTCTGAAGTAAAAGCCAGTACCAAAGAGCTCTGAGTAAGCTAGGAGATGACTGCAGCCTAGGAACAGTCATTGAATCCCCAAATGACTTAGGCATCATGCAGGAAGTTTTTATCCCAAACAAATGTATTATTTTGTCTTTTAGAAAATCGTCTGTCCGGGGTAACTACCGCATTGACAAAATGCCCATAGGAGTAAATACACTTGTTTGGAATTTGAGAACTTAAGTGAACAGTGACTTAACTTTCTACCAATGCGTGTCCGCTGTCATAAGAAAGCCCTTCTGTATTGCACAGTTTATAAACAAAGGGATTGCATCTAGTTATACAGATGTCCTTGTCCTCCTTTACTCAGCCATCATTAGGTCAGCCATGAATATAAAGCCTCCTTTGGCATGTGTCTGCCCAGACGCATGTGACAAGTGGAATGCCCACAGAGACACCTTACTAAAAAAATATAAGGCCTAAACAATATGTCCTACATGGACTGACTCAAAACACTGTACTGTTATTGATTGGTGTCGTACAGACTCCTAAGAGGTGACCCGTATCTGACATATGAAGCATCCTCCAACCTAATTGATGGACCTACTACACATCTGCAAATCAAGTGGCATCAGAAATACTTGGTCCAGGGATCAGAACTTCTTCTGCACCATCAGCAGAACAGTTTAGAGAGACAGGTACATCTCGCAGAGAATATCACTGCTCAGGAACAGAGTTCCCATCCAGGTAAAACAAAACTCATCCCTGTCCTTATTAAAGTGTAGATTGAATCTATGGATGGGTAATAGAAAATTTACCCCAGGACTGTCTTATGTACTACATATGGAAAGAGGCAGCTCCTAAATGCTTTATCCCATGCATGAGTCCCCTCAAATTATCGAAGGCATGGTCCTAGTTATTCTTGCTAGGGGTAATACACAATGATCGACCATGGGATGGGTAAGGCCAATCTAACACCAAACAGGAAATTCTAATTCAAGCACCAAAAAGGAAATTGATTAGGCTTAAAATGCCCACAAGGACAGCTAGCGTAATGCTTACCTGTGAACCTGGGAGGAAAACATGATATTGATAACTCAGTGTTTTAGAACTTGAACCATCCTTGTAGTATTTAAACTCAAGTTCCACAATTAACAGAGAACAACATCAGTATTAACGTCTTTGGTGTTTTATTATCTGCATTAAAAGGTCTGCCAGCAGTGCAAAATGCTTTCTGCTTGCCACCTTCCATCCAGTTTTCACATATTGGAACTCAAAAGTCAGTTAGTACTTTAGAAAAGAAAAACTGCAAGAAAGACCCAGCAAAGCTAAAGTTTTCAGTGTATAATACCATAACAACTCCTGTACTGGAGGCCCATGGGAGATGCACCAGTAAAGACTTAAAAAATGAAATTAAAAAGTCACGAACATTTCGAAGCTATGTAACTGAAACTTTATAGGTTCCTTAAAGAGGACATTTGCAGGTATCCCATGGGCCTCCACCAAAGGTGGTTTAAGGTATTACGCAGTGAAGAATGTTAGCTCTGCTGGGTTTTTCTTGTAGTTTTTACTAAGTGGCATTTGTCTGTGTTATTTTTTTTACCGTTTGGCTTGAATGTCCTCAAAAAGCAAGAAAGCAAATCATCATTTTTATTACCTTACTTAAGGCTGTAAAGCTGTATTTATGATGGTGTTAAAGTCTGTTATTGACAAAGCAACTGGCAAAAATAATTTACATTTTCATTGCTGTCTTTAAAATATTTTAGTCTTTCCTGTAATTGTAAAATATCCCTCTTGGTAGTAGTGATGTTTGACAGAGTTCTTTCCAACATCTTGACTTCCATTAAAGTCTGTCCCAGTGTTTCTCTACTCAGCTACAACAGGGTTCCCTAAGTGCTACATCAAGATATTTGCATTTCTTGGCCCTTATATAGCATTTGTTTACTACTGCATTCTTCAAAAACACAGATTTGTTGTGTGAAGCTGGAGTTCCATAGTTCTGTATTCACATGCCTTCTCAGTTACTGATTGCCAGCTCTCCTTTTAGTAGTTTTATTGTCCTCACAATGTATAGGTGGCCGCGGTGGTGCAGCGGTTAGCGTTGACACCTCACAGCAAGGGGTTCTCCAGTTCGATCCTCGGCTGGGGTACCTCCTGTGCGGAGTCTGCATGCCCTCCCTGTGGTCGCATGGGTTTCCTCCGGGTGCTCCAGTTTCCTCCCACTTCCCAAAGACATGCTGTAGGTGGATTGGACACTCTAAATTGGCCCTAGGAGTGAGTGCATTTGTGTGTGTGTGTGCCTTCTGTAGAAGCTTGGGCGCTGGGCTGGCAACTGAACACCGTAAAACTCCACTGCCAGTCATGAGCGGACAGGTGATCCGCTGTGGCGATCCCTAACCAGGAAAAAGCAGAAAGAAGAAGAAGAATCGTCCTCATAATGTACAGTAAATGATGAAGGTTATTCTTAAAATGGTCATGCGTGAATGGGCGTGCCTTCGCTGAAGGTTGGGCGAGGGGGCTGGCAATTCAGCACCATAAAAATTGACTGCCAATCATTAGCGGATCGGAGTTCTGCTGTGGTGACCCCTAACCAGGAAAAGACAAACAAATGTCAGACTCATCCACTGTTTCTTACGCCAGATCATTCTTTCTTGTTTGCAGTATGACATAAAATATACCCCTTCCTGTCCTTACTGTCATCTTAAGAGTATGTTCTGCTTCTCCACTGTCAAACTTGAGACACTTTGTACCCTTGTTCTACAATCTGTTCCACCTGTGTCATTCTACCATCTGTTCCACCTGTGTTATCCTACCTGATTCCGGAACAGCAGCACTCCTCCTTTAATGTCTCATTCTGCTGTGTCTCTCCCTTTTCCTTTTCTTACTTTCCGACCCTACCTCCTCCCACTATTTCAAGTGCTGTTCCTACTCCTTCAGTCCATCTTACCATGTCTGTCCTTTCTAAGTAGGAGACAGTAGAATGGTGTTGCATAGAGACTTGGGACCTAGGACATACGGTGGAAAGAAAATAGGAAACACATCATACAACAGATTTTTTTTAATTTTGTTCAGTAACAACTATATAAAGTTGAGAATAAAGTTGAGAATAAAGTTTCTTCTGGTTTCCTGTCAGGTAATTTTGTGTAACCCTTTTAAGTTTTTCTTTTTGAGAGAATTTGTGTCCCAACTGTAATTGGTAACTTTTCTCAATTTGTAATGAATACTGTTTTTTTTAAGGAAGATTTTTGTTCATTTTACATTAGTTTCATTTATATGACTTGCAAACCTTTGTATTACCTAAAGAGTGACCGCTGTGTTCTGTCAGATTTGGTACTGTCGTGAGGGATGTCAAGTCACAGAATTTCTGATTTAATCTTTTTCCTTCCTATTACACAAAATGGAAGTCTTTTTCTTGCAGCATTTTAATGTATTTTGTTCACTGTACACTGGTCTGTTACCTTTTTTTTTCCCTTTTACTTTCTGGTTTACTTACAGTGTTTATTAATGAGCTTACATACTTCAGTTTGGAGTTTTTCTAACTTGCATCTACAACTAATGTGATATTAACTCTTCACTGAGGTGAAAATGGACTTTAAAGGCAACTAGCATTTTTGGGAGCCCTTTTGAATATGCCTCATTTTAATTTCTTATCTCTCCATTTACTTTTGCGATAGTGTGTAGTGTTGGGGTGCTCTAACTTCTAAGCAACATCACTATCATGTTTTTTTTTAAATAAGAAATATCTTTATTAAATGATCATGTATGACATAGACAATTATACATTTATATAAATGAAAATAAACCATACTGACACAATCTCATTTGCAAACATGCATTACAAGCCATGCCAGCACAACTGTAGCTGCAAACATTATACATCACTTATATGTCCAGTCATTGTCAGTCAACCGTTATATAGCTCATTCAGTTCCTGCCTTCTTTTAAACCTCGTTCTTCACCTGCCTTTATTGATCCCACACTTCCCATTTTTTCCTATGTAATTTGCTCCTCCCCTTTTTTAAAGACCCCAGTTGTTTTATCTCTGTTACTATCTTCTCTACTTCTAGTAAAGTTGGTTTAGACTTTGATTTCCATTTTCCAGTAATTGCATTTTTGGCAGGCATCATAATTAGATTCGGCAAGGCGTTGCTATGTCTAGGCAATTCTGATTCTATATCATGGCTCAGCTAAAAAAAAAAAAATTTCCTTAGTTATACCGAGTTGCTCACCCAACATGTAGAACAGAGCAGTCTGCAGGGAATCTCTAAAGTCTACCAACTCATTACACTTCCGGAAAATATGTTCCCAGTTACCTCTTTCTTCCATATCACACCCCCAACATTTGATGTCTACCTGAGGAAAAATGCTTTAGAGTCTACTTGGGGTATAAAAATAGCTTTGTAAACACTTCCAAGCGAAGATCCTAAATCTTCTAGACACTTGCATATTTGGGAGCTATACATATATCCCCACATTGTTTATTTGTGAATTGCTTATCCAGTCTCTCTTCCCAATCCTTTCTAACCTCCTGTGATTGATTTTTATAGTTATCATACAATATTTTATATGATCTACTAATTATTAATTTCTTAATGGCAACTTCTGTTCTAGATTCTACTAAAATCTCTACCAGTGCTGGTCTTTCATTTAGGACCCCCCTGTTTCTTTCTCTTTGCCTATACTCTGTTATCAGTACTTGATAGGGAAGGCAGTCTCTAACCTGTAGTCCAAATAAGTTCTTGGCGTCTTCCCATCCTATCATCTTTCCATCTCTGTTTATTTGCTCCCAGTACCTTGGCTCCTTTGCCAGTTCTCTCCAGTAAATTCCAGCCCCCTCTTGCCTATCGTATGAATCACTAATTGCAGTCATCCCTGTAGGCAGAATCTCCTTTCTCCATTCCCATGTTGGCTTAGTTCTTAGGATACTTTCTGCTACTTTATGAATGTAATATTCTCTAAGATGATTGTTATTCTCCTTAAAGGTCTGCATCCAAAATCCCAGTCTCTCCTTGTTTCTTGAGCTCACCCCTGTTTCATCATCATCACTTGCCACTTTGAATTATAGTTTTCTGCTTGGGCTATGTGAAGGCGCCTTAATTGTGTTGCTCTGAAATACTCCTTCAAGTCGGTAATCCCAATCCGCCCTGTTCTGTTGGAAGAATAACCTTATCGCACTTGACTTCTTTCTGTCTTCCCCTCTTAGATGTTAATTAATTGCTATCCACAGCTTCTCCTCTGGTTGATAAAAATATGCCTGACCTGTGTGTAAGACTAAAGAGACTAAAACATTTTAACTGCTTGTATCTTACTGTTGATATCCATGTAACAGAGATTCCATTTTTCTCAGTTTTTGTATTATCTTTTGTTTAGTCTCTTCCCACATGTTCTTAGCTGCCACATCAGAATCACTTTTAATCCATATTCCTAAGAACTTCATTTTATCACGTCCCCATAACTGGGTGCATAATTTACCGCCATTGTCTTTGTTTTATCTTCATTAATTTTGTATCCCGAAAAGATCTGAAACTGTCTCAATATGCTCCACAGCACTGTTATGTCCCTTTCTGGTTTTGTCAGGTATAACTTAATGTCATCTGCATATAGAACCAGCTTTTCTTGACTACCATACTAATTGTTTCCTTGAATTTCTGAGTCCTTTATTTTCTTTGCCAGTGGTTCTGAATGTAATGCAAATAACAAAGGGGAGAGAGGGCATCCCTGCCTGGTTTCTCAGCTCAGAGATTATCAGAGAGGACCCCACTGACTTTAATTTTCACCTCCGATTCCTCCTATATCCTCCTAATCAACCTTATAATGTTATCATGGAATGCAAATGCTTCCATTGTTCTGCTCATAAAATCCCAGCTTACTCTGTCAAATGCTTTCTCTGCATCAAGACCCACCAATAATAGTGGTATTCTCCTACATTCTACTTCCCAGTGGATCACCAGTGTTCTGCTAATGTTGTCAAATGTTTGTCTCCCCTTCGCAAAATCACATCGATCCATATCTATCAATTTTGGCATCATTTTTGCCATTCTTTTAGCCATCTAGACATAAACACTTTATAGTCATGGTTTATTATTGAAGTGGGCCTATATGAAGCTGGATCTGATGGATATCTTTTTTTATTTTTGTTTCTCTCCTGTTTCATTCTTTCTGACTAGCCCAGTGCCCATATGCATCAGTGAGACTACCAGCCTCTCCTACCACCCCCTGACTATCTTAAGGCTGAGGCTGACAATTTTCTGAGATTGTGTAGCTAGTGCCTCATGTTTACTGACAACCAACATTTTCTAACACATACTGGTTCCACCCGTGAGAGATGTACCTATTTATCTGAATTTGTCCTTCCCACCCACTGTCAGTAAACTTGTCCACAATCACACTGCATTACCACACCATGAAAACATTACTTCCACAAATGCTGAGGTAGTAAAAAAATCCTTCCTTAAGCCTTCTAGACTTGCTAGACATCCTTTCAGCTTACATCAGCCATGTAGCACAGATATTAATACCATACTGCCATCTGCATCCACACCTGCTCTTATGGTGAGTTGTCTGTGTTGCATGTCTTTATCCTTATAGTCCCATATGTTTGCAGCACATCCCAGAAGTGCCTTTATTCATTAGTGACCCCATTGCAAGACATACAGACACAACAGGATAGCTAAGGACAGGTAACAGTTAGTTGCCGTGTGGTGCAAGGATTAATAGGGCCCTTAGGTTCCTGCACCAACTTAGATACAGTCACTTCATTGTAGTTGAGAAGGTGAATGAATGAATGAATGAATGAATGAATGAATGAATGGTTCTAGGTGTTCCACCTTGTGGGAAATGGAGAGAGACATTGTTGAGCTCTGTGCTTATGTCTTCAAAGAGAGCAAGGCCCTAGCATTGGGCATCATTCTGTCATCACCAAGAATGATGCCTAAATTCAAGGATAAAATTATTTGTTTCAATAATTGGCTAGTACATTGTTGTCATTGGGGAGGGGTCTAGTATGTTTCTGAATGGGATGAAATGATTTATAGACCCACTTGCTTTTCCAGGGATGGCCTATATCTTTCCCCACTTGAGCCATTTTTAGGTAGAGTTCACATGATAGACAGTCCAATATATTAAACTCTAATCTGGATAATATCAGGGTAGCAGTGCTGAATACCAGAAGCCTAAAAAACAAAATCTCTGAACTTGAGGCTTTCCTTAACTTGAAGATATCAGCATTTGTACAATTACAGAAACCTGGTTCCATTGAAGTGATATGACTCCGTGCATCCCAGGATACAACACCTGTTATGCATGCAGATTCTACTAGCAACTGTGGGTAAATATATGTATTCCAGATTTCACATGATGCAGATTTGGGACTAATTTAGCTCCTAGTTACATTCACTAAAGTTAATTACATCATTGTGACCTACCCAGGTAGTTTGTTCATTGGGCAAGTCTCACTTGGACCAGGTTGCTTTTACAGTGCAGACCCAGGTTGTCTGATTCCACAGAATGAATACTCAGTTACTGCTAGCTGTTGTGGTGAATAGTTGTTCAAGAAAACTATGCGGTGTAGGAGAGAAAAAAATAAATTTATCTGTGAGGTACTTCATTAAGCCTAGAAGTCTGTTAATCAGCCATAGTATTTGTAGCTGTTTGTCTTAACATCAGGTAAACCAGTAGCACAAGGTCGTGACTCAGCAGCTGATCAGGTGATGACCTAAGACTGAGCGGATAAGATCCCTAACTTATACCACAGTATTTCCACAAACCCAGTTTCAGTACGTGACTCCTCAGCTTTAGTTTAAAAGTGTAAAGCTTGTGGCAGTTGTGCTGTCATCATGTTGGACTGTTCTGTAGTGATGCCACAACAGCCTTAAATTCCTCATTAGCAAAGAGTGGCTCAGTGGACGGTTTGCACATAGCATTTTGTGGTCCACATTCTTAAGTTTCTGATTGCTGTATTTGGAAGGTCACATTAGCTGTGTGTCTGCAGGACTTATGACAGAAACTTGTGTGTTGTATGTGCAGGCATTATAGTCTACCCATGAGTATCATAAATAGTCATCATATTGATCACTGCTGCAGTGGTCTTAGCTGAATGGGTTATATCTTGCCAAGGATAAAACGACTGGCCAGCTTCCAAAACGTCAGGGCACCTTCCACACACCCAAGCTTTCAAGCAGCTCGAGCTGAGCTTCCTCAAAGACAAGAGCTTTACTGCCACCAAAGGATACGCTCCTCTGAGGAAGATTGGCTGTCGACTTGTGCTTTCCTTTACTGAGCTGGTAAGTTCCATTTGGAGGAAAAAAAACTTTCATTTTCTTAATGTATTGATGTTTTATTACTTTTGTCTTCAAGAAAGTTATTTTGGGCTAGGAGTGTTTTAGTGGACTGTGCTTTTATATGGAACACCATTTTTTTTATTAGATTAAAAGTAGTGTTAACTAACAGAAAACATGGTGGGGCTGGCATAGTGTTTGAAAATGAGTTTTTACTGTGTTTTTACTGTCAAAAAGGTAACGTTTGTGGATTGGTAGTTTTACCTGCATTTGCTACTTTTCCTCCCTGGGAAAGAGGCATCCCTTTTGGCTTGACCATGGAAAAGAGTACCAGTCCCACAGTCAGTCCTTCTTCCAGCCACAAAAAGAAAAAGTTAAGTAAACAGCCTTTGACACCACAGTTGGCTAGAAAGTTGTCTCAGACGCTGCTGTGGCAATTTGTTGTACTCAAAACAGCCATCTTTTAATGTGGATCCCACTGGTGTAGCACCTACAGCCACTATGGACTGGGGATTAGCCACATACTCTACAGCTGTTGGAGTCTGCCTTAGTGGTCAAGGGAGAGCCACTCTTATCGGTCCTGGGAGAGGGAACAGAGAAAGTTTCCCTGTTGTGTCAGAATGCTGTGCCCGTCCCTGGGGAAGCATTTGCTGCCATTAGTAACACATAGAAAACCAAGCATGTATCTGCTCTTTACTAGGTCTGGCTCAGGGTTTAATTTAGGCTGTTTATCCTTTTTGTAAAGTAGTTTCTCTTTTCCTAAAGAGATTCAAGATTCTGAATTTAACAGGAAGATGCAGGGATAGATTCAGGGTCTTTTCTTCAGATTTCTGATTCAGACTCAGAGGAAAGCTCAGTTTCTGATTCTCACAGCTTTTTTTTCTGTGAGACAATTGCTAGAATGCACCAGTGTTTTCAGTGGGAGAACACTGAAGTTTCTCAGTCCCTCAGAAAAATACTAGAAGTTGTTAGAGAAGGGTTTTACAGAGCCTACTCCCATTCCTCCTTTTTTGTCATTTTTAGAAGATATGTATGCTACTGCTTGCAGTTTTTCTGATAGTCAGTCAGCTGCCCCTAAAAAGGCAGATATTATGTATAACATTCTTAATTCTTTTAAATTTGTATACACTATTCCCAAACCTGACCCATCAGCTATAGCCTTAGTTGCTCTCTCTGCTGCTAAGTGCTTAGTTAATTCCAAACCTACCCTTTCTGGTAAGGATGAGAACAGTGTTTACTTCTGCAGCTTTGGTTTTCAGAATTTTGAATTGTCAGGTTCATATGGTAAAGTTTGCTCTGATAAATTGTGAAAGTATGAAGAATGTTTTATCTGTAGTTTCTTCTTGTGAGGAAAATCAGCTTTAAATAACTTGTTTCTTTTACACACATCACTAGTCATTGTTTGCAGTGTGTATATCTCTCTGTTGATATTTCTTCCAAAACTTTGACCACTGGTACTGTTTTAACTCATTACATCCGAGTGACGCCTCCAGGTACATCTGCAGTTGACTCCTACTGAATTGCTTGTTCATGTTTGCATCAATAATTCCAAGTCCATGCTACGTGCAAGGTTTTAAAAGATTTTATCTTAAAGCTCACACAATAGTAAACTCATCTGCATTACTATTTGACCTCTGTCTAGTGCAGGTAAATAGATATTAGCTGTTGTTTTTATGATATTAATTTATTTAGATATAATTTCCATATTTTTCTAATTATCTCAACAACCAAGTAACACAGATAAAATTCCTTAGCTTCGTATGAAAGCTCTCAACTAGATTAATAAAATGCTCTGACTGTATGTGTGTAACTTGAGTGGTCGCAGAGATATTGTAAGTTGTTTATAAAGTGTTACAAATGTGATAGTTGTGTTTACTGTGACTTATAAAATTTGGTTTAAGGCGTAGAACCTAAAGAATACTACCACTATAAAATAGTTTGTGTTGAAGTGTTTGCCATTTATACTACTTTCATAATCCTTTTGGTTCCAAAGATATGAACAGGGGTTTGAAATGTGAGGACATAATTTGATTCTGTGAAAAGGCTTAGTTTCTGCCTATTGAAGTTACAACGCAAACTTCCTGGGCTTCATTTGAGTGAATGAGTTAAGGAGGTTTGCATGGCTGCATTCTCAGAACCTTTCAGATGATAATAAAAATAAGATTTTAAATTCTTCCTTTAATACAGATTTACTGTTTAGCCCCTGTGCTGCAGAGGTGATCAGAAAGTGTGATGAAAGGGGCAAGCTGATCCAGGGAATCTCCAAGATATTTCAGGTCTTCTTTTACAAATCGTCTAAGGAATTTTCTTTCTCCCTTTCAGTTTTTGGCAGAAAACAGAATAAACTGTTTCAACAGAATGCACATAAATTGGCATTTAATAAGGAATGGCAAGAAAGTTCCAAAAAGAAGTCTGTAACATCCCAAAACTGAGGACAGTCCAGTATGTCTGAATGACTGTTCAAGGGACCTTGCGACCCATTACCATCTAGCCCCCTTTTTCTTCCAGAAAATCTTAGTAAAATGATAAGCTAGTAATATCGCAGTAGGGAATGGATGGCAAACTGATAACAGATTCATAGTTACTAGGTATCTTCGCCAAAAAGGACTGCAGCATCCACCCCATTTACAACACAGTACAGTATCAGCAATGTATCTACTTACAGTGGGAGTAGAACCCACAGCCTTCTGCATCAAAAGCAAGTACGCTACCTGTTGTGCTATTAACAATGCAAGTAGACTCACCATAAACAGTACTAAACTTTTGTTCCCCTGTAGCTCTCAGCTCCTTGTAAAATCTACTCGACACTCCGCAGTATCTCTGAACTTTGCAGCACAAGAAATCTGGAAAAAGCCAAAATTTATTGGGGGGGGGGCAAAAGCCCAAAAACTAGGGACACATTTTAAACATTGCTTGTATAATGTTGGAAAGTTGCTACAATAAAATGCTGTGTTACCACCATACATTTCACTGCCAAGTCTTGAACCCAGGGGAACCCTGTACAAAAAAGTCAGAGCAACATACCACTATGCCAAATCAGCTGTTTTGTGAAAGAGAGGAAGACTGAAACTAAAATGACTACCATTTAGTGAATTCAGTTCTCACCATAGCTGTCAACCTCTTAGCACAAAACACCTGAACAAAGCTAATAATGGGGGAATACAGCCCCCAAACATATTCAGTGAATTCAGTTCTCACCATACCTCTCAACCTCTTAGCAAAAACACATGGGCAAAGCCAGTAATGGGGGAATACAGCCCCCCCAATCATATTCAGTGAATTCAGTTCTCACCATAGCTTTCAACCTTAGCACAAAAAACCTGGACGAAGCCAAAAATGGGGGAATACAGTCCCAAAAATAAGGACAAATTTCAAAAATGTTATAAACCTAGAAAATTGCTAGAATAAAAGGTCATGTACTTTCTGAAGAATATGAAGTCTGAAATTCAAATGCCTGTTATTTTTATTTAACATTTGTTAACCAGGAAAGTCTGACTTGGAACAAAAGCCAATTTTCAGCAGAGCAGGAAGAAACACTGACATGCATACTCCACGCAGAAAGCACCCCAGCCAAGAATCAAACCAGAGAACCTGTAGCTGTCAGGCAACAATGTTACCAGTGCACCACTGCACTACTGACTGCCAGGAACAACAAACATACAGAAACCACAGATTTTATGAGGAACAGAACAAATGTGATGCAAAAATCTGCAATTTTTTTTACAAATGGTGGTGGTTAGGGAATTCAGGCCCTTACTACCTGCACCCAAGGTACAGAGTTCAAGCTTGGGTATTCACTACCCACCACCATGTGTTCTCTCTAGCCACCAGTATGTAGCAACTGGGTATTACACACACACACACACACACACACACACACACACACACACACACACACACACACACACACACACACCCTACCTCCATAGCTAGCAGTAGATCAAAATCTGTTCCCGTAGCAGCCCACCCTAGACAGATCAACCTCTGCAGCAGCTTGCACAAGCTGTTTCCCCGTGAGACATCATGAGAGTAGGCTAGAGCCTCCAGCCTGCGGGCGATGCAGTCCGGTGTCCTTCCGGTTTGTGTGGTTATCGCCGCACAGACTTCTGTGCTGGCAGGGAGGAGATCCTTTTCTTCCCTATCCGGACTGCCTAACACAGCAGTCTGGAGTTCTGAGTACCAAGCACGCATGTGTGCTTCGAGTTCTGAGTACCAGGAATTCCAAGCACGCATGCGTGGAGATCTGGGACTCGCCATTTTTTTTTCTTTTTTTTTTTCTACAAGTGGGGGGACTCTTTTTAATTTTTATTCTTTTCTTTTTTTCTTTCTGCAGGTGGGGGGCAGTCCTGCAGTCCTATAGCATGAGCCGTCCCTGATTTTTTCTGTTTGGGCACCTGCCTTGAATGTGGACTCCTTTTCCATTCTGAAATTGTATATCTTTAGTACCTTAAATATATATTTGATTTTGAGCCAGTTTATTCCTCATTTGGAGATCATCGGGCAGTAATTTCCATTTCCTGCATTGGTCAATATTATAAACCTTTGGCTTCTATAATCATTTGCCGCACATTGTTCAGAGTTGTTTATATCCTTTTTTGAAGACTGTAGATGCAAAGAGGTCATTAAACAGTGCCTTCCTTCATGCAGCTGTCCAATTGCATTGTGTTTTGTTATAAAAATATGGCAAATAATTGCAGGGATGTCCTAAAGCATATCAGCCAGAGCTGTCAGTGTATCAGTGGCTTTATTCTATAATGTGCCCATAAGTCACCTAAGGGCACATTATTCTATAATATGCCCTTAGATGGCATATGCATGGATGATAAATGATTCCTGGTATCTGTTAGTTTATAGAGTTTCATCTGGCATTGGGAGTCTCTGCTTCTACTTTTTATTCCTTAGGGATCACTGTAAACTATCCAAAGTCTCACCTAACTCCAGTCCAGCTCATGAATTTTTTAGGCTTTTCCTGGATACCAGGACATGTCAGTGTTTTATCACTAGGGAATCTCTAATGTCATCTCCATAGTTCTGTTTTCAGTGTCCAACAAGTCATTTCCAGCATATCGGTGATACAAGGTTCTGAGACTCATGGCAGCAACAGCTGAGATGGTGCCACATACTGATTATATATGTTAAGGTACCATAGTGGAGTCTCAAGGTTCAGTAATCTTAGGATTCAAGTCTCTCAGCTGCTGCAGTCAAAATTTGCACATTATCCTGAACTTTGGCTCTAAATGATTGTCACCCCATGTACAAAAATGAGAAAAAGGGGTTTTGGATGGATGGATGTATTGATGGATGGATGTATTGATGGATGGATGGATGCAGAAGACAGGAGTAAATTACTGCAGTCTACTGATAGGCCAAATATTGTAGATCCAGCTTCCAAATGACATTTATGTCAGATGCCTCCTGCTTGGAATGGGAAGAAAACTACTTTGGCCGCCTATGTCAAGGCCTTTGATCTAGAGTGGTAGCTAAACTTGAATTCTGTGTCCAGGAATGGGACAGTCATGTTTTTTCTCTCCAAACTGTACAGAAATGGATCCCACTTTTCTACAGTTCCAATTATTTGAACATTGTGAAATTAGTATGGTACATCAACAGCCTGGGAGACACCCATTCATATTTCCAGTGCAGAAAGGTAATGTGGATCTTAGAGTCAGTTTTTAAGACAGATTTTTCTTGATCTGTGGTACACAATCCAGGGGAGACTGCCTGGCTGACAGATTAAGCAAGTGTGTTCTGATCCCCCAAAAATGGTCCTTTAGTCCCTTCACAACAGAAATTTTGTTTTGAAGGTTAGGTCATCAAATCTGCATTCTTACTGTTTCCCCAATTAGCCATATTTGTCAAAGTTTTTTTTCCTCCTTGATTCATTTTTTTTCAACTACAAGAGCAAGAATGTTTTGATACAGAGTTGTCCAACATGTCTTCTTTATGCCTTTCTTATGTTTCTAGTAATACCTAAGAGTCTTCTCTTTGCAAAAGAATCAAAGACAACAGTTAAGCTGTTTGTCCCTTAATAGCAAAGACAAATTTGGTTTGTCATGCTCCACTAGTTTCCCCTATTTTTGACTCTTATCACAAGAGCCACAAGAGTTTGATGACTCGCCTGTCTTGGAAAGGCCCTCCAGATCTCCACTTCTTCATGCTAATGATCTTGGTACTGCAGTTTCAGTAGCTGACAGATTTGAACAGTTGTCAGGTATAGGGCTTTCAGCCACAGCATCCTCACAATGACCATCTACTCATAAGAAGATTTTCAGTTGAGGCTCCTATTAGGGCTATGGTTCCTTTTGCTTCCTTTTTTTCTGTTATCCTTTAGTAATTTTCAGAGCTGTTTGATGCTGGCCTTCGTTAATTCTCCATAAATGTTAATTTTAGCTGCCATTTCTAACTTCCATTAAGCTCAAAATTCCAAACCTTTAGCAGCACTTAAAGTTGTTTGGGATCCTTTCCATGGGATATTCCTCGTTTGACCATTGATTAAAGATTTCTTTCCTACTGGGATACATATATATATATATATATATATATATATATATATATATATATTATGCTAGAAAAAGTTGTTGTCCTTTCAAGCATACTGCCTCAGTAGAATTGAAGTTTGTGTCTTTAATAACATTATTTCTGGTGGCAGTTATTTCAGCATGATGAATCTGTGAGATGCAGGCATTATCAGTGACTCTGTATCATATGTTTCACAAAAGAGTTGCACAGCACACCAATCCCTCCTTCATGCCTAATGTAGCTATGTGGCTATGGAGACTAATTTAAACTATTAGCTGGTTTTCTCTTCACAGTACTTTAATCAAGGAGTGCATCTCCTTCACTCAGTGGATCTTTAAACAAAGGCACTCTGTAGACAGTACTAGTTCAATAAGGAAGATGATCTCTTTTGTAGTAAATCTGCTTATTGCTTACTACTACAGGGCATAAAGGCTTTGAAACTGTGAAACCATTTTTATTTAAAAAAATGAAAAAAACTACACAAACATGTCCTAAAGCATATTTCACTGGATCCTGCTGCACTTCCACAGCTTTATTTTGTAGCGTGCACAATATTTGCTTGGCCACTTCCTGTTCATCTCAGTACACATTTGCCAAGCAGTACAAGTTGGATGTGACTTATGTATCCAATTCTTCTTTGGGGACCATGTTTTAGTTTGTTCATTAATTTATGTATTTCCATTTGTTTACTGAGATATTCCAGCTGGACAGCTGCCCCTTTTTAGCAGAGTCCAGAGGAAAAAAAGTGCCATGTAATCGTAAAAATTAATAGGTACA
Organism: Protopterus annectens; assembly: GCF_019279795.1. NCBI lineage: Eukaryota > Metazoa > Chordata > Ceratodontiformes > Protopteridae > Protopterus > Protopterus annectens. Next base: position 91,862,781 of record NC_056733.1, read on the forward strand.
GTTCACACACAGAGATTAGGTACAGTGGATACTATAAAGTGATAACAAAAGTCAGATAAAACAATATACAAAACATATTTAAAGAGAAAACAAAAGTAGTTCTGTAATCCTGTTAAGAGTATATATACTCAATAATATGAAAAAATATGCAAGAAATAGATTAGTTGAATGTACGTGTGTGTGTGTGTGTGTGTGTGTGTGTGTGTGTGTGTATATGTGTGTGTATATATATATATATATATATTTTTTTTTTTTTTCTGATTGTGAAAGTAAGTTTAGATAGGGTAGAAATCTATTAGAATGGGAGGGAGGAGAGGATGAAGAAAATGTGAGGGTTAGTTAAAAGATGTGGAAAAATTGCAGAGCAAAGGCAAGTCAAGAAGTCCAAGGAACAGGGGGTCAGTGGATATGTATAGGACAGCAAGAGAAATAAATGTAATGGAAGAGGTGAGGAGATACATATGGAGGTAAGAGGAGTCGAAGACAGATAGTAAAGGGTAAGTAGCATTGCAAAGCAGATGGCGAACAGGGAGTGGAATAAGTATAAGAAAGAAAAAAAATAATTTAATAAGGGCAGACACCCAGGAAGGCATAGCTAAGGACTGAATTGTTTAAATTCTTTCATTTGCAGTCCTTCAAACTCTGTTGCACAAGTTATGTGTATTTGTCACAATGCTGGGTCTATGAGAGGAGCAGGAAACTCCCTTCTTTCATCCTTCCATTATTTCTCTTCTTGTTTCTTTGTCCTGGCATAGAGTTAAATTCTTGTACTTGGACAATACACTGTGGGATTGGAGGGTCAACATTTGGCAGCTTAGAAAAGTTCTTTGTCCCATGTGGTCTTAATGGCTTTGACATCATAGGTTCATAGATTCAGAGGTGTGTACTAGGCTAATGGCCCTGGAGCCTTACAAGCCTAACCCATAGAAGTGCCTTGGCATCATGCCGCCCGACGTTAGTTCCTAGTGCCTGTAACAAGTAGAGCCACTGGAGTGATCCCTGGGGTGAACTGTCTATTTCCCATCGACTCATCAACTCATCAAGATTTCTCTTGAAGAGGACCAGTGAGGTGCTCTGCTTGACATGTATGGGAAGTCTATTCCAGAGCATGGACAGTCTCTGGGTTATAAACCTGTCCCTCCAGCATGTTCTGTTGATTGTGGTAATGAGGTTGAGGTCTCTGGAGCATGTGGTGTGGAGGGATTTGGATTTCTTTAGATGTAGCATTTCTAACAGAGCTGGGTCAGACATGGCTTTGTAAGTTAAGCAGAGATCACTTTTTAGTAGACGATATGAAACAAAGAATAGCTGTAGTTTTTTGAGTCTGTCCATGTAAGACATGTGTTTAAGACCTAGGATCCTGTTCATGAGGTACTTTTGTGGCCTTTCCAGCTGTTGCATGTGTCTAGTGAGGTACATGCCAAATGGAGCATTATACTCAATGATTGGCCTAATGAAGGAAGAGTAGAGAGAGATGATGACTTCTTTCTTCCTGGATGCAAAACCATTGGTAATGAGATGTGTCACATAGAAGGACTTTCTGACCACAGTGGCAATGTGGTGGTCGAAGGAGAGGTTACTGTCAACCTGTGTCCCCAGATCTCTTATAATGCCTTCAGTGTTCAGTGGGCTCCCATCGATGTGGTAATTAGTGGGAACTAGAGGATGATGACACAATTTTTGGGATTAAACTTAAGGCCATGGTTTCGACACCAGTCATTGGTTTCAGTGAGGCCTTTCTGTAGGATGTCTAGGGAGTTAATAATGGCTCCCAGCTTGCAGTTGTCTGTGAACTTGGTCAGCCAGAGTCCCTCCGTGTTGGCCTGGACTTCTGAGAAGTAGATGCCAAACAGGAGAGGACCCAGGACTGATCCCTGCCCCTGACCGATCAGTTGTGATAGTTTTTGCAGTCAGAACTCTTTTCACAGATTCAACAGTATAGTGAGTATCAGTGACTTTTGTTTCTTAGTGCTTTAATCGTCCCTCAAGTTCATTTTTAAATTTTTATTTTCAAGTCTTTTAGGCTGGTACTTAATGTCTAGAGATTTGTTGTACTCCCTTGGGCAGAAAAGTGTGTTGATCCGAAATTAAACTGGAATGTTTATTGCACAAAAGCATAGGTAGAACAGTCTGAGAAACTGCAAGTATATGGTACGTGAATATCCACTAAACAGAAACATGAGGTGAGTGATTGTAGTATGGGTCATCTTCTATCCTTGACTTAGCAACTCTGCTCTGAAGTGGATTTTTTTTTCTTACATAGGTTTCCCTTTGATAATTTGCTGTGCATATTGCCCTGCTGAATGTTATCTACTGAAGGCAGCAGTTTAGAGTGGAGTGGTCACTTCTGGAAGCATATTTGTTTTACATCTAATTTTATTTCCTCTTATGCTCCTCATGTTGAAGTTTCAAGTGATTTTACAAAAAAATTAAAATTATAGCATTTTGATTATTTTAGTCTCACTAATTGCATAGTTTTTCTGTGTAATCATAACCTCAGAACAATGTCATGGTGGATATTGGGCAATTATTTATGTGCTGCCACAAAGAATCATGAGTAAACAAAACACTTGAGGAGACCTTGTTACTTAAATTGTGGTTTCGGTACTACATCATCACATGTATTGATTTTCAATGTGAAGAATTCTACCTGCAAGAACTAGATGACAAGTTGTCTTTCTAGGAAGTAAGAAATTACTACTGATATATTCAACATGGACATACAGTAGCTTATACATTGATTTAGATAGTGAGGCATTTTGGGTTTAGTCTTTCATGATGTCATGGTGACTTTCAGCTTTGAGAAACAATGCAGAGTTATCCTTATCAACAAAATAAAATGAAATACAGCACAGTTTGTGCATCAAAATGATATAATTTGGTTTTATATAGGGTAAGGAGATTATATGTCCAGCTCCAGAAGTTTGTTACTTAACACTTAATTCAGAACTTAACCAATGCACATTAAGTTCTAGCTTTTGCTCCCCTGCATTTGGTTCCACATTTTGTGAGGTCACAGTTCCAGTAAAGATTCAGAGGATCTAGGAACTTCAAACTCCCCTCACTCCTATCAGAAACTATTTCAGGGATCTCTTTAGTTCTAGAGGAGGCCCCCCCCCCCACCCAGAACTCTCTAAGCCTTCATCTAGAGGTTATCATCACTTTCCTTCAAGATGTGGTTTACAGATGTCATGGGAACTCATTAAATAATACGTTTCTCTCACAGACATGCTACAGCTCCTCTCCACAACTCATCCTCAGGCCATTACACCTGAGATGTATCACATACAGCTGTTGCCATGGAACTGTGTTGACTCTTTATGATGACTATTTGTGACTTTGTGATGTCACCCTTTGAATCTCTGTTAACCTGTGCTAACTACCAAATGTGGCCTGTCAGTGCTGCTTGAGTCAGCCCTGTGAACATAGATTATCCAATGATGGAGAGGGTTTAGGATGTGCTTTTTTTACCATATCATTATTGAAGAGGATTGAGGAAACTTTCCATAAATAAATATAAAATGTTCAGAATGCATTTATCTTTAAAAAAGCACATTTACTGTAAAAGAATGCAAACCATTTCCATCCTTCGCAAACCTAAAAATTATTAAAGTGTTGTTGTATCAAGTAGAATGTAAAAAATGTGTGCTATTTGTGACTTCCTGATGTCGCCCTTTGACTCTCTGTCAACATGTGCTAATTTGCTTAAAGTAGTAGTAAATTAAATAAAATTAACAATGATTTCAGTTGCAGGAGAGAAAATACCCAAGGACCTTATGGTGCTGGAGTTAAGCATGCTTCAGCTGTCTGTACATCAAGTCTGACACTTAAAAAGTTCCAAAGAACTATCGATGCAGGCACATGCAGTTTGTAACCATATATAAGTATTTAGATGTAAATGTACACTGGATCTGGAAATCTGTAGGAAGAACAGTTTGTTAGTTGTGTGCATGGTAGAAGGAGATGGAGGAGGCTTATCTGTTTTTTCCACTCAGTCCCATAGTAATGTAAAATGGAGTGCTAACCTTCAGTCCTGTTGGGATTAGGAAGCTGCTGCGAAAACATGTTCAAAGTGTTTCCTAGGTCTTTAGCCACAATATCAACTATAAACCACAGTATTGGTGTAAATCACTGTTTCAGAGATTAGTCTAGACAGCAGTGGTGCAGACTAAAGAATGTGGTTGAAAAGGATTTTTGTGGTATAAAATGATCAACAACCGCAGACTACTGTGTTTTAAGGACAGATACGGTTGTAGACAGCATCCTGCACACTCCTGTACGTAAAAACAAAGCATTAAAAGATCTGTGATGAGTCACTCTGCATTATAAATGAGCACAGCTGGGTACAGACAAGGGGTATTATCCATTGTGTTTTACAGCTTTAAAATTGTTGGTTTAATATACTGTTTTACTGCAGATATAGTACAGAAAGGGATTAGCAAATATGATTCAGTGCAACCCTAACGTATTGTGAACACTCATTGGTGGTACAATGTAATTATTCTGTTATTCTGTTTTTTTTTTCATGTGTAGAGGAAAGTGTGGATTTTTCCCTTTGATTACATTGTTCTAGGCTTAGTGCAATAATTTCAACATAAGGCTTCCTGAGCTTAGTTTCACTGTCTTTGAGGATGTGAACAACTTTTTTCCTTTCAAGTCAGAAGGTACCAGGAGATTGTGCAGAAAGCTGGGGTCTTTATTATCACTTTTAAGTTTGACTGGCTAACATTTAGATTTTGGCAAAGGGGTTTTACTGGAACTGAACACAAAATGAAGGGTTTAGTCACGTTAGCCACTGAAGTATTAGAAAGGTATGATGCGCCTGTTGTCTTAGTCTTAACTCTCTTCTTCACCGTTCTCATGGACATTGGTACTCTAATCAAAGATTAACTGTGTCCATTAGATCATGATAGAGTGCCTCATCCTGAAAATGCAGCCACTGGCCACTCCCTCCAGAAGAGTTGTTGGTAATGCTCTTCTCACGTATAAAATATGCTTTTGTGCTTCTGGAATCAGTCGGGATAGAGTTCACAGAGCCAAGATAGCTTTCCAGTCTGTTTAATTGGGCTCTTTTGTTCTTCTTTGTAGAAGCTGAAATGTATTGCAATTATTCAGCACTGGATTTTCAGAGCCTTTCACATGAAGAGCAGGATTCTGACTCTACCCTAAATGTCTAGTACGACTGCTGCTAAGGCCTTTCTCAACCCCTCACTCTCCTGCTAGATTTTTCCCCCCATTTGGCTAGCTTTTAATTAGTGAACTGAATCTTCAATTGAAAAGAATACAGTTGCAAATTGTTAGCAGCCATTGTACACACCTGATTGTTTTTCTCAGTGCCTGTACGCTTATTCCACTGGAAACCTGTCATAACAAAATCGCAAGATTCGCAACAAATGCCACCTTCTCCTCCCACCACTGTTCCTCATTTCACACACTAAAATGGCTAGAATTACCATAGAAACTCATCTATCAACAGCTTACCATAGCCCACAAAATAATCTACAAACCTCTCGACTGCCCAACCCTGTCCTCAACTCTTACTCAATAGCACCCAAACAGACACCTGAGATCAAACACCCTACTGCTTGTCCAAAAACCCACTCTGCCCACAGGTCAGGCTCTGTATTCCTTCAGTATTGCCAAACCCTGGAACTCATTCCCATCAGGACTGAGATCCACCAATAATGTTATCTCCTTCAAAAATGCCCTCCATCTCTATCTTACTACCCACTGGCAATGCACCTGTTCCACACCCCATATTACCTGATCCTCCATCATTGCATGCAGTTGTCATCACTGTTACAGTTATGATCTCTAAATAATAATCTATATGAACCTGCTGTAGATGACAGTAGTTCTACACAGTTTGCAAGGGAATTGTATCTGTATTGATATCTATTCTGCTGTATGTAACATCTTAATCGCATAGATAAGCTATATCAACTTACTGTAGCTGATAGTAGTTTTACTCTAATTTGTTGCCTAGTTGTATATGTATTAAAGTCTATCTTACTGCATGACACTTATGTCTTTCAGAGCTTTTCTCCCCAGGCCTTCACTGAAAGCAGGCTCATTCTGGCCCAGTGGACACTCCTGGTAAACAAATGTAAAATAAATAAATAAATTTATGTTGTAGATGCCCCTTGAAAGTCATGATGTAAGAGTGTTCAATCTCGCCGTTTGTTCTTACACACGGGTTTGCAAAGCTCTGAATCTCAGAGAAGCTCGAGACCAGCCCATATCCCACAATCCTCCCTGCCATTACTCAGATCTAGTTTGCCGCTGCAACAGATCGGATCAAGGAGAGCTCGGACCAGATAGAGAATTGAGTTGTTATTACTATTTTCAGATAAGATACTGATTTTTTTTCTGATATTTCCTTATAGTTATTAGATTATTGTAGAAGTGCTGTGTGTGTGTGTGTTTTATATATATATATATATATATATATATATATATGTACCCTTTTTTTTCTTCAGGCACCCTTTGTCGCCTAACCCTTTTTCTTTGGGTGTGGTTTTTGTGAGTGTCTTCTTTATATAGCCTTTTCCACATATATATATTCTTATAGGATTAGTATTTTTTTCTATTCTCATAGTTATTGTTGTTATAGTGTACTATGTCAGAAAAAGCTAAATCTGGCTTTAAAAGATGTCAGTGTGGGCAGAAAATGTCCATTGCTGACAATCATGCTTCCTGCATCTACTGTCTTGGCCCTGTCCATCTCCAAGAGGATTGCTCTATTTGCCATTCCTTTAGCGGGAGGGTCATGACAGATAGACGCAGGAAGCTCATAGACAGAGGATTGCTGAAGCCTGCCTTTCAAGAGGCTGTGGACAAGTCGGATCAGGCTTCTAAATCCTCGAAGATGTCGGAGCCCATGTCATCGGCTCGGTTCATCTTCTCGAGTTGGGTCGCCCGGTTCCACAGATCTCGGGGGCGGCGCCGAACATTTATCTTTCCTGAGCCCCAGATCTTGGAACGGTGTCAGAACTGCCACGACCGTCCATTCTTTGTCATCTTCGCCTTTGACCCGTTCTTCCAGACCCATGTCTGAGACAGATGTGGATCGTGTCATGCAGAAACTCATGGAAAACACGGCCCTTTCCAAGTTAATTGCAGTTTCCGAGACCCATCCAGATCTTGGAGCGGAGAAGATGACCTGATGATAGTGGAGCTAAACTGTCCATTGCATGATCGACACGGTCTTTGCTCAGTTCCGGGACCGAGAGTCATACCAACCTGTCGGTACCGACTCTCACTCTTGGGGCCTCGGCACAGACTGGCTCAGCTTCGTCCTCGGGGTCGGAGCCCACGGCACCTGGTTCTGGGATGCTTCTGTGTTCTTTGGAACGTTCGGGGCCTTTGACCTTATGAGGAAGGTATTGTCTGCACAGACAACCACATCATCAGGGGAATCTTCTCCTTCCCCAAAAGGGCCGCTTTCTGTTTCTGCTCCCACGATCCATCAGCCCAATTGCCTCAGCCACCCCAGAGGGGAGGCCTCACCAGAAGCCCCCTCTGATGAGGTCCCAAGGAAAGAGGAGGCATATAGATTCCCCACAGGAATCTCTAACGTCTGACACCGACTTGGATGAGGCAGACGGGTCCCCCAAATCACCATCGGAGGATGTGTCATCTGCAGACATCCTGGAGATCTTGAAACAGAGGGGTGATTGGCAGTCCCTAGCCCCTCTGAGGACGAGTCTGTGCTGCTGAAGGCTTTGGGGCTCAACCTTCTACCTCCTGGGTGACTGATGAATTAATGGATTTGATTGACCTGACACAGTGGAACCAGTCCCTAGGAAACCAAACAAGTTCATCACTGCCCCCCAAGATAAATCTTATCTCACCAAGGGAGTCCCTGTGTGGCAGCCACAAAAAAGGAGATGTCTGAGTCTTCCTCATCTGTTCATCCTCCTAATAAGGATTCTAGGACTATGGACAGGTATGGGAAGTGCATTTTTAGTTCAGCGACTTTTTCCATAAACTACCTGACCCATTTCACATGTTTGCAGAGGGATCTCATCAAGGAGCTGGCAGATACCCTCCAGGGTAACACAGATGCTGCTGTTTCAGAAAAGGTAACAGCACAACTTAACACCCTCACCTCCATAGTAAACTCATCCATGAGGCTCATTTAGAGCTGCAGCTTCAGCGATTGCTCTTGAAGACTATCATGGATAAGCCTTCAAGTCTTCCTTTGTCAATGCCCTTTGATGGTGCCACACTTTTTCAGGGGGTTAAGGAGACTCTCACGGTGGGAGCAAGAGGGAAAGACCCTGTCTGCTGTCGGTATCCCAAAGGGCAACGAAGGGAAAATGTGGTTCGAATCAGGGATCTTTCCAGACCACACAGAGTGATACTCCCTTCAGAGGCAGAGGAGGATAACCAAGGCGACAGGGATTCCGTCCCTGGGAAGCCTTTCCAGCACTCCTGAAGGCTGTCCTGCTCTGGAGGCAGTCGGAATGGCCTGGCTAAACATTACTTCAGATTCTTGGGTAAAAAGCATTATAACCAGAGGGTACAAAATCCCGTCATTTCAACACCACCTCTACAAAGAAAGTTTCCAGACGTGCCACCGAAAGCTAGCAGCTGTAGAAATTTCAAAGCTGCTCGAAAACAGAGTCATCCAACCAGTCACCAAAGAGAATTCGGAACTTACTCAAGGTTCTTTTTAGTTCCAAAAGACAGGGGACTGGAGACCGATCTTAGATCTCAGCCATCTCAACAACGAAGAAGGAAAAGTTCCGGATGGTCACGCTTCAATCGATCCTTCCATTCTTACAGAAGGACGATTGGATGTGCTCTATAGATCTCAAAGACGCGTACTACCACGTCAAAATGGCCAGGCAGAGATCACGCTGGGAGCCAGTCACTTTCAGTTTCGAGCTCTGCCCTTTGGACTCACCTCAGCCCCCAGGGTATTCACCAAATGCATGGGAGTAGTTGAGGCTCACTTGAGACAACAAGGATTCCAGGTGTTTCCCTATCTGGACGACTGGCTCCTCACCGCCACCAAAGGCCCGAGCCTATTGCAAGCCAGAGACTATACAATCGGCCTTTGTTCCCACTTAGGGACATGCATAAACAAAAGTCTTGCTTATCGCCTCACAGTGTATTAGCAGATCTAAATACACGATCGACACTACTGAAACTCCCCCCAGTAAGAGCTTCAACACTCAAACAGCAGGTCCTTCTTCTTCTGGTCAGCAAGAAAGCCCCAGCCAAACTGGTGTTAAAAGTGTTGGGACTGATGGCCTAATTGCAGTCCCTATGGGAAGGTTACACATGAGGATTCTACAATGGCTGCTCTCCAACACCTACTAGATCAGGATAACAGAATCTTGCAGGCGGGACATCTCATGGTGGGTGCGCGATCAGAACCTCACTGTGGGTCGCTGCTTCGCTCTAACCAGTCCAACAGCCACAAATAACACGGACGCTTCCCTGATAGGGTGTGGGGGTTTTCAGGGAAGAACAGTCCAAGGAGAATGGTCCAGCACGGAGTACACTCTACATATAAATGTTCTGGAGTTGAGGCGGTGTTAACACTTCCAAGCCCTCTTACCTCTAGGAACAGTAGCAGTTCAGACAGACAACATGTCTGCAGTCTGGTACATAACCAAACAAGCGGGAACCAGATCTTACCCGTTATGCAGAGAGGCCATGAGAATTTGGCAATGGGCAGAGTCACATCCCGGGTCATCCAACTTAATTGCGGACAGGTTGAGCAGAGCCATCCTGTTACCGTGGTCCCTCAATTCACAGATGGCGGAAAAGATCTTCCGCAAATGGGGCCAGCCTTGCTGCGATCTGTTTGCTTCCCCGTTAAATGCAAAATGCAGAAGCTAACTGATACGATTGGCCCCGGGTCTCCTATATGCATTCCCACCAACTCCATTGATTCCCAGATTTCTACAGAAAGCCAGGAACCTGGAAAGGACTATAATACTCATAGCCCCATTCTGGCCTCATCAAATATGGTTCCCCTTTCTTCGATCCCATCAAATAGAGAAACCATGGATTCTGGACCCAGTACCAGATCTGCTGACAAGTTCCTCACCCGTCTCTGCAGTCCCTCAAACTAGCAGCTAGCCAGGTCTCATCTACTCCCTCCAGCAGTTCAACACATCCTGGTTGCTTCTCATAAAGCTTCCACTACTAAGCTCTATATTGGGCATCTAGTCAAAACTTAGACCCCTTGGTAGCTCCTCTACATAAAAGTTTAGAATTCTTATCCATCCTTACTTCCACTCTAAGAGTACAGTCATATCAAACTCCTATATTGCTGAGGAAGGTTCTCCCATTATGTCTCACAGACTTTGTAAGGCCTTTATGAAAGGAACCTTCCATCTTAGACTGCCTGTCAGAAAACCTTTCTTTCCATGGAGCCTGAATTTAACTCATGTTGCCACCTTTTGAACCTGCTTCATCATGTCTCTAAAAGTTCTTATCGTGGAAGACGCTGTTTGACCTCAGCTCGTAGAGTCTCAGAGCTGCAGGCATTATCGGTCAGACCACCTTACTTGATATTCCATCCAGACAGGGTCTCTAAATCCATCTTTCCTTCCAAAAGTATGCTCAGTTACAAATATTAACCAGTCTATAGAACTCCCTACCTTTTCATACTAACAAACTGGAGTATATGTTGCACAAGTTGGATGTTCACAGGCAATTAAGATTTTATTTAGATAGAACCAAAGCTTACAGGAAAACGGATCAGCTCTTGCAGACAATAAAAGGACATGGCAATTACTAGCGTACACTATCTAAATGGCTTGCTGACTGTATAACATTTGTATACTCTAAATCAAAGCAATCCTTACCCACCAAACCTAAGGCCCATTCTACCAGATCCATTTCCACTTCCTTAGCTCATGCGGCTCACTTGCCTTTGGACACTATTTGTCAGCAGCCAGCCGTGGTCTAAACCACATACTTTCATCACTCATTATAGAGTGGACAAGGTCTCCAAGGATAGGACAGCATTTGGTTCCACTGTCTTCCATGAGTCAGATTGAACACTCTTACATAAAGAAGTTATGTCCTTACCATAACGCTCCATGTAGAGTGTTCAATGTGTTTGGAAGAACTGGTAGGATTAGAGTCTGATCGACATGTTTTGACCCTTTCTATATGGTCCCGTGTGTCATGGGATATATGCTTAGACCATTAGTTATTGCTATGGTGAGAGAGTGTCTCTGAATGGCTGAAGAGAGTGTATGCTTCTAGCACTGCAGGTGTTGGATCCTTTGGTCTGGTTTGTTTGCAAACTAGATCTGCAGGAGGGAGGTGGGATTGATATGGGCTGGCGCTCTCAGCTTCTTCTGAGATTGGCTTTGCACTTCAGCCGACTCGAGCCGAGGATCGTAAGAACAAAGGCGAGATGAACACTCTACATGGAACGTTATGGTAAGGACATAACTTCTTTTTATGGTTGCTCTTTTATTGTTAGGCATGATGTATAATTTAGACACACTGACCTTCCTGATATTGGTGGTTACTTTTGACTCAGAAAACATACAATTTAGAAATGAGGCTGACAACTTCACACCTCAGAGTACCACATTAACAAGACAAAACAGGAAAGGATTAATATAATGCATCGTGATTGTAAGCAGAGTGCAATTATCACTTTGCAGCAAAGCAAAGCTGTGGTATGATAGAAAATGGTACATTTTTCCACGTCCTAAAGAAACCATGAAAGGCAAAGGAAGTATATGGGGAAACTGTGATATAGGAATCTCATTGTAGATGGCTGTCCAAGGACTGTTTAAGAGGTGTACTTTATATTTACTGGGGGATGAATTGGACTGATGGGGAGCAGAAAGTTTGTCATTTGGTTAAAGTAGTAATGTTTCTATGAAGAGGGTCTTCTTCTTTTGGCTTTTCCCAGTTAGGGGTCGCCACAGCAGATCATCTGTCCGCTCATGATTGGCAGTGGAGTTTTACGGTGTTGAGTTGCCAGCCCGGTGCCCAACCTTCCACAGAAGGCACACACACACTCACACCTAGGGCCAATTTTAGAGTGTCCAATCCACCTACTGCATGTCTTTTGGGATGTGGGAGGAAACCAGAGCACCCAGAGGAAACCCACGTGACCACAGGGAGGACATGCAGACTCCACACAGAAGGCACCCCAGCTGAGAATCGAACCAGAGAACCTCTTGCTGTGAGGTGACAACACTAACCACTGCACCACCGTGGCCGCCTGTTTCTATGAAGAGGGTACATACCAGAAATGTTATACATAGTCAGAATCTAAGATAATCAAATTTTTTTCATATAAGTAAAAGGCTGCAATAGATGTAGGCAAAGAACAAATCCACCCTTTTGTCATTTTTTTGAGTATAGAAAGTTTGTTTTTTAATTCTTTTTTCATGCAAACTCAAGACTACCTCACGTGATGAAAAACTTAAAATGTAAGTATCATTCACGTTTTCTTGTCTGTACCTGAGTTTGTAGTCTTTGTGCAGACTATTTTGGCTGTCTGTGAAATCCCTTTTTTTAACTTCTTGTTGGGTCAGTGAGAAAAATCTCTGACTGTAGGAGAGGAAGTTAATCTAACAATTCCAGCCTTAACAACATTATTTAGTTTGTTGCATTCAGAGTCAGGTAAGGTCACTAGGTAAAGAAATGTGGAAATGCTTACATGTTTACAGATATAAATTGTTACTTGTAGGTAATCAGCAAAAGTAGTAACTGGCAGGACAGTTGAATACTCAGCATAAAAACAAAGTTTTTAAGCTTAACGTTAGATGAGCACATTTGTGGTTTCAACTTAAAGGTAAGCTTGGCTTCAAGCACACAACTTGTCCCAAGACAGTTACTTAACAGGAGGAGTAGAATGAGCTGGCGTATTTTACACCTTCAGCTGAGATACGTTTATTTGTTTATTTTTAATTAAGCTGTATTTATTGCTTTCTGAATTGATTCCTTACTAAAAACGTGTTGGTTTACAGTTACGGATGTTTACAGAGTTGGTTTGCAGTTTATGTTTTGGTATCTTGCAGGCTAATTGTGCAGTGATTTTGCTTTGTAGACTTTGCAGAATAAATTCCTGATTTATACTGAGCATGTGGAATATATCTAAGACATATTATTTAGGACTGCTATTATAGTTGTTTCTTTTGAAGTGATTACTTATAAAATACATTTTTTAGTTTAGATGGTAGATTTATACCTGTTTATAACTGCTAGAATGCAGTTTAGAATCACTGTGATGTGTTCATAAGTTCATAGGTAAATACTAGGCTGCTGCCCTTGCAAGTCATTTTAAGCCTAGCCTTTTTGTGCTTGAAATAACCTGTCCCATTTGGTTATAGATTGGCCTTACCTGTATATAATTACACATTACCCCTAATGAGAATAACTGGGATCATGCTGTAGATAATTTTGATGAGACCCATGCATGGGATAAAGCATTTAGGAGCTGCATTTGTCTATTAGTATTACAGGGGGCAGTCTTGGGGAAAATTTTCTTTTTCATATCCATATATCTAAGTTGTGTTTGAAAATGGACAGGGATGAACTTTGTTTAATGTGGATGGGGAGTCTATTCCATAGCAGCAGTTGTTGTTGTTGTGTCTTTCGGCTTTTCCCGGTTAGGGGTCGTCACAGTGGAACTCCGGTCCGCTAATGATTGGCAGTAGATTTTTACGTGCCGAGTTGCCGGCCCTGACGCACAACCTTCAACGAAGGTACGGCCATTCACACATGTCTACACACAGAAGACGCTGTAGCTGAGAATCGAACAGGACAGCGTCTTACTGTGAGGCGACAACGCTACTGCAGCACCACCACCGCGAGATATTCCATAGTAGTAGTATCCTCTGCGAAATAATGTTGAAGACTAGTCAATTTCCCTGTGCTTACGATCTAACTATACTTTAAAGTTATAAAAGCTTGCAAATGGGTAGTTTGGTTTGCTTGTAATTCCAAAGCTAGTCCTCACTACTACTTGTCTGTCCATAAAGGCTGTTGGCCATTCTTGCTTCTGGTAAACTGTGTCACATCAGCTTAGCCTACTCCTTGAGGAGTTGAATACTTTGCATATTCCAGTCAGAACACCTGGATCATTCTGTGTTTGATACTATGCATAGCAAGAAAATCTATATATGCAATAGTGAGGGTGTATCTGGGTGACTTAGTTGATTTCCGAAGAAATTTATGAAAGTATTTGGTATGACGGGTGTGAATTCAGTAGAGGGAATTTGGACAGAATTTTTATATTATTCCCGAAGGTACAATAACTGGGGTAGACTAGATAGACGTTATATTTCACAGGAACATAAACATTGAAAGCTTCAACACACATCCAATAGTTATTTCAGGTCGTGAACCAATAAAAATATTAAGATAAAATGCAGGGAAATTAAGTAAAAATAAGACACTGGCCCCTGTTAAAAAGAGGGATTTAAAGAATGGGCAGTGTAAATTATTTGAGAGTTGTTAGGGAAGATTAAAACTAATCTTTAGAAGTTATAGCTAGTGAGTGGGATAAAATAAAAATGTAGTTTAAAATAAAGTACAATCAAGAGAAAAACATATGGATAAGAAGTGCTAGAAGTTACTTACAGGCTGACAAAGGTTGAAGTATTGCAGAGTAAGGGGAGTCTTACAGAACAAGAAGAGGCACAAATTCAGAATGCTAACGAGAACATAAGGAATATCTGGATAATATGCAGGAGTTTAGAAAGATTGCTGTTAAGCAACTGTTTTCGATAACTCCAGAGCACAAAATCTTTTAGTACGACTTAGTCAACCGAAAATAGAAAGGGTTGGTTCCAAATTTAGGGAGCATATAACAAGAAAAATAACCAGAGATCTTGCAGAGGTGTTATATTTTGAAATTTTTATGAAAACTTGTATAAAGCAGAGAAATGAGGAAATCAAGAAAGAGCACAAATGTAAATATTTGTGGAAGACTTTTAATTATTCCAAGGTTATTGTTAGATGAGGCTCAACAACTAACAGTTAAGATAGGAGAACATGAGATAAAAAAACAGTGATGTGCAGTCAGCCTTCAGGAACAGATGGTATTTCTGTGGAAGTTTGGAAGTTAAGAATGAATGAAGTGCTAAAGATCTGGAAGATTTAGTTTAATAGTATTTTTAAAGGAAGGGAAACAGCAACATCTTGGAAGAAAGTTGTGGTGGCTGTGTGACAGATCCAGCTTTATACAGACCATTTCATCTTTAAACCATGATTATAAAGTGCTTATGTCTATACTGTCTAAAAGAATTGCAAAGGTGTTGCCAGAATTGAGAGATATGGATCAGTGTGGTTTTAGGGAGGGGGACAAACAGTTGGCAACATTAATAGAACAAGGATGATCCAGGGGGAAGCAGAATATAGGAAAACACCTCTCTTGTTAGTAGGTATTGATGCAGAAAAAAGCATTCAACAGAGCAAGCAGGGATTTTTTGAGTAGGGCAAGGGAAGAAATTGCATAACTTGATAAAATAATAAGGTTAATTAGGAGGATATATTAAGGATCGGAGGCAAGAATTAAAGCGAGGGGTACTCTCTGTTAAGCTGTGTTTGAACACATGAAACAGGCGATGGTGTCCTCTCTGTTATTTGCTTTATATTTAGAGCCATTGGCAAAGAAAGTAAAGGACTCAGAAATGCAAGGATGTAATTGGTATGGCAATCAAAAAAGTTGGCTTTATTTGCAGATTAAATGATTTTGTACCTGATGAATCCAGAAAGTATTTTTGGGATATAAAATTAATTAAGCTAAAACAAAGGCTATAGTCGTTAATTATGTACACACACACAAACAGGTACAGCAATACACATATTTGTGGGGACACAACAAGTATGTAGAGGTGTGGATTAAAAAGGTTTCTGTTAAAGCAGCTAAGGATATGTGGGAAGAGAGTAAACAAAATATAATAAGAAAAACTGAGAAACTGGAAGCTTTTGTTTGTGATTACGGATAGTAAGCTACAAGCAGTAAAAATGTTTTTACTCCCTTTAGCTTTGTGTACGAGTTAGGCATATCTTTATCAACTAGAAGAGAAGCTGTGGTCGGTAATTTATAAAGAGTTGTAGGAATTTATCCGGGAGGGGAAAAGGGCAAGAGTTAAATAAGATAAATTGAGTCTTCCAATAGAACAACATGGATTAAGATTACCTGATTTAAAGGGATGTTTTAGAGCAACACAGCTAAGGCGCATATACATAACACAAGCAGAAGGTTATAATTCAAAATGGAAAGAAAGAGTGGGATTTTGGATGCAGATGCTTAAGGAGAATAATAACCATACAGAATGTTATATTCATAAAGTTATAGAAAGTATTCTAAGAACTAAGCCAACACAGGAATGGAGAAAGGAGATTCTGCCAGTAGGGGTGACTACAAGTAGGAGTACAAAAAATAGGCAAGAGGGGGCTGGAATTTACTTGACAAAACTGGTAAAGGAACCAAGGTATTGGGAGCAAATAACTAGAGAGGAAGAGGTAATAGGGTGGGATGCAGTCAAGAAGACGTTTGGACAAACTTCCTTATCAGGGATTGATATCAGACTATAGGCAAAGGGAAAAGGATATGTGAATTTTAAGTGAAAGATCTGGTAAAGATTTTAGTTGAATTTAGAACAGAAGCTGCTGTTAAAAAAAACGGATAATTAGTAAGGCATAAAATATTCTATGATAACTATAAGAATGAATCAGAGGCGGTTAGAAAAGATTGGGAAGAGAAACCGAAAAAACAATTTACAAGAGAAGAATGGGAGGACTTTTATCTGTATGGCTCCCAAATGTGCAATAAAGTCCAGAAGGTTTAGTATCTTTAAATGGACATGTTTACATAGGTATTTTTATACCCCAAGCAGACTACAAAGAATTTTTCTTCAGGTAGATAGCAAATGTTAGAGGTGTAATGGGGAAGAAAGAGGTATCTGGGAACATATCTTTTGGGAGTTTAATGAGTTGGCAGCTTTTAAAAGGTTCGTGCAGAGTACTCTTGCCAGAAATATTCAGTGAGCAAATGGCTGTAACTAAGGAAATGATTAATTTGAGGTGGGACACAGGATCTGGTTTGCCTAGACATAGTAAGACCTTATTAAGTTTAATTCCATTGACTGCCAAAAAGCAATTATTGTAAAACAGAAGTCAAAGTCTAAACCAACTTTATTTGAAATATTGAATATTATAAAAGAGATAAAAAATAGAGGAGGGATCTGTAGAAAAAAAGTAAGGAGCAAATTACATAGAAGTAAATGGAAACTGTTGGAAGAATATATGCAGAATAATGTCTAGGAGGAAGAGGGAGGGAGTGAGGTTTATGGGATGGCAGAAATTCAGCAATGTATGTAATATTGGACTGATGATAATTACAAAGAAAGAAAATATATGTGATGTGCAACGTATGTACATGGAAAAAATATTAATGTGCTTTGTTTTATTTTCTATAAATGTATGTTTTCCTATGTCTTAATAATTTAATGAAGGTGTTTAAAAAAGCATGTACATATTTAATGACAGGGTGTTGAGCCACCTATTTCCGAAGGTACCATCAGCAATTTTCCACAGTTCAGGTCTCCTCTGTAGACACTTCTTGTTGGTTATGGAATCACTTAAAACAATATTATGTGTGGTAATATTACACTTTGCTGCTTAATTCATATAGTTAACATCCAGGTCTTTTTACTGACATTTTCTAATATCTTATACCTCATTTTTTTACACTGTCCCTTCTCAACACATATTATTCACTGTTATACTTATTCATGTGTTGTTTACCAGAAATTTCTTTCCTCTATCATTTATCAAACTATTCTGTCTTTTTACCATTTATTTCTTGTTTTGTATGTATCTCTCACTATTTTATGCACTACACTACTCTGGTCGTCTAGCATATTATCCTGGTTTTCCCTGCATTTCACTTGGTTATCTTGCTTTAATTGTCTTAATTTTGCTGTTGTCTAACCCTCTTTTTTTGTAGTGACTTGCTGTGTATGCACAAGATTGCTAGTACCCTCATGAAAACATAGCAGTTTTAGTTTGCTGCTCAGCCATACTGAGTGAACTCTCGCAGGTCTGATGGACAGCAGCGAGCTACTGCTTAGTGACATAAAGTTGTAGAGGGCAGTTGTTTTCAACATTAAAGGCTTGCATTCATAGCCTGCACAATTTCATAGACCGATGAAGTCCTGAATATGGCCTAGGTAGCCCAAGTTTGATTAGTGGCTTGGACATCTGATGGAGCTGGCAGGAAGAATGCTTGCCCTTTGGGGGGGGCGAACTATGCTCATATGAATAAATCATTCATTAAGCTCTGGAGGAGCTCAGGGTTTGGAGTGATCACTAGGCTTGATGTGTGAGGTGACCTAGGAAGCGTAGTGGACTTAGGAGCCAGGACAGGAAAATTCTCAAAGGCAACACCGGGGATGGGGCCAAGGAAAACCCACTCCCCTCTATGGGCCACTGTATAACTGCTCGTCACGTAGCTGTATTCTACTTGGAGGCACTTGGCAGAGTCAACCCTGAGAACTTGCTGTACTGGTGTGCGTCAGCCTGTGGTATCACCATAGCATGAGTGTCTTCAAGGATGAAACTATCTAAGAGCTGACACAGAGGGGTGGGTGAGAGAAAAAAAAAAGTCTACAAAGGTATTATGAGTTGCACTGACAATTTTACTTCTTATTTACTTTCAGTCTGATTTTCAAATGGGAATACAAAGCAGAGGGAGACGATAAATATTTATGCTTGGTTGTGATATCTTACAGACATGTATACAGAGGACTGCAGTGATGGTATAACTTTTGCTTCAGTGGAAGATAATATTAAATGTTAAATAGCAGTAGTTCAGTGCAATATAGTTGTTGCTGTACAGTACCTTAGTAGAAAAGTGAAATGTTGGCAGAGCAAAACATTTTTTTTCATTGCCGTATTTTTGTCAGCTTAATCACCTCAGGGACAAAATGATTTTTATTAGAATATTTCAAGCTTTTTAACAAAAAGGACAAATTACCTTAATTACTAATACTTAATGCAATGTTCATTGGAGATATTGGAATAAAAAATGTGTGCAGTTGTATACACTGAAGACTGTCATGATAATGGTTGTCTATAGCGAAGTTTCTTTTCCTTTTATCAAGAACAAAATGCTGTATGTTGCTTCGTTATGATCCTAATCTGCAAATTAGAAATGTTGCATATCAGCTCAACTCAAATCACTTCAAGTTGTTTCCTAGCATTTGTGATCATACTTGTGAAAGTGATGCAGCTGACTTTTTGTCAAGAACAAATTGCACTGTGTTGTTTTCAGGAGATGATCTTTTTTTGTTGAATCATGTAAATCAGTTTCAATTACTAGTTAGAATGTTTTGCAGCTACTGTGAAAGCAATATGTTGCTCCCCACTGACCTTTCTTTAAAACACTTTATGTTGTTACCCCACCATCATAAAACTACAAAGCAAGAATGTGTCAGATCTGCTGGGGTAAAAACAGTTTAATCTGTTTTCTAGTACTTTTGACAGTGTTTGCAAGCATTGTAATTGATTTTATCAAGAGCAAAATTGTGTACTTTGTTTCTTGATAATATATATTTATTTATGTATATATATATATATATATTTATATATATATATAAAAAAATATATATATATATATATATATATATATATATATATTTATTTGTGAATGTGTATATGCATAATATGCAATGAATATATAAATGATGTATGTGTACATAATGTATTTTATATATTTATCTTTGAAGCATGTTTCAGTTGTGATTTTATCAAGACCAAAATATGTTATGTTGCTTCCCCTTCATTATGTTTGACCGCTGTAGTTCCATTGCATACCTCCATTTGGCCCTTATATGTATGTTTTGATTCTCCTGGTGAGGAACTGTTGAGGGCATTCCGACTACTGCAAGTGCCTCGTTAGGTACCTGTCAGGGGACCATTATACTCAATGATGGGTCTGATTGGGCTAAATAGAGTGGTACTATAACTTCCTTGGACCTGGACTTCATAACCTTGCTTTTGAGTTAGGTGACATAGAATGATTTTTTTTCTATCTTGACTATGTGCTGGTCAAAAGTCAGATTACCAGCTTCATATGTTCCCAGATTCCTAAATATCGGTTCAACTCTTAGGTGTTTTATCAATGAAATAATTAGCTTGGGTGGATGAGTTCTCAAAGGGCACTATAATACATTTCTTTGCATTGAGTTTTAACCTGTGGCTTTGACACTAGTCATTTGTTTGTGTTAGACCCTCTTGTAGGAGGCTGGTGCCATGGGGAATCTATGATAGCTCCTGATTTATAGTTATCTGTGAACTTGTTGAGCCAGAGTCCTGTGACATTAGTCTTGACTTCCAAAAAGTAGATGCCAAACAGGAGCAGGCCCAACATGGAGCCATGGGGTACTCCAATGTTGACAGGTCTCCTGGCGGAGGTGTTCTCACCAGTTCTAACTTCCTGGGTCCTATCTGTGATCCAGTCAGCAGTCTAGTAAGTTATGTAAGGATTTATGCCTAGTTCTGAGAGTTTGCCAATAGTACCTGACAGGGGTATTGTATTTAATGCACAGTTTCCACCTCATCCATAGCCTTATTAATCCTGTCTAAGAAGTCTTACCAGGTTGAATAGGCAAGACCTTCAATTAACAAAGCAAAACTGGGATGTTTCCAGTGTCTGTAGGCTGACCTTGTTAATCCTTTCCTTGATAATTTGTTCCTTGGCTTTGTATATTATAATTTTCAGACTGATGGATTTCTAGTTCCTGTGGTCGGTTGATGGTCCACCCTTATGAAGAGGGATGACCATTGCAGTCTTCCATTCACCTGGCATGTAACCTGTTTTGAGGCTGTAGTTGAAGAGTGCCTCAAGTGGTCCTGCTGTTTCACGTTTTAGGCTATTTAGGAGGCAGCCAGGGATGTTGTCAGAGCTTATTGAAGTAGCGTTTTTGGCCATAGAGAGCACCACCAGGGCCTGCTCCCTGTTGATAGTTGGGGGAGTATGTTAAAAGGGATTTCATAGGGGGTAGTGGGGGGTTGAAGTTTTTTTTTAATTGATATATACAAATCTGTAGTACCAGCAGTATGTGACATCTTCAAGGCCAAAGCCTTATCTGACATAGTGTTCACTAGCTTTTAGGCATCCAACAGGACCTGTTGTAGTGGGGCCTCCTAATTCACATTAGGCCCCAGCATCACCCTCAATCTTGACTGTTTTCTGTCCTTTTTAAGCTGTATTTCTCTGAACACCATTTTTAGTTGTCTGAAGCAAGAATGAGGATGATTACTCTTAAAGTATTAGTCTAGTATTGAAAGGAAAACTCCACCCTGGAACTTCAAAAAATGTGATTTTTGTCATTATATCTTTGTTTTCTGAGCTATTTTAATGCCTCAAAAGTACTCCCAAGTGTTTTTTTTTTTTTTTTACAATTTTAAAGTGTTTCATAAAAAATGGTGTGTGATATTGTCTGCTCTGGTAATGTGATTTTGTTTTCTTGCTTTCATGCCCTGTTCCTAGAATACATTTCAAGTCCTCTTTATATGAGGAAGTGGTGTTGTTTTCTCATGCCATTAAGACAGAGTGGCAAGAGTGTGAAGCACCGTCATCTAACACACCTTCAGTAATAGAGCTTCTTCTATGTTTTCTTGAGTGAGCCTCATTGATGTGTCTGTCAGAGCTTGTTCTCTGTTACAAATAGTTGTTAGCTACTTCCAGCAAAAGAAAATAGGTAAATAACAGACTTTTGTAAAGGGATTCTTTTGTAGTTCTAAAGGAACTGACAGACCATCCGCCCACACTCTAATCTTGAGATGTGAAAACTCTCACTGCAGTAAATGATCCTTGGTGTATCATGTACAGGTGACAACTGCTATTGGTAAGAATGCCAAAGTCTGTCTGCTACTTCCCAATGCCTTCAAAGGGGTGTTTTCTCTCACTCTTGAATGATGCAGAATTAAAAAGTGCTTAAGCAGTTCCATAATTATTTCTGTCATGTTCACCCCCTTTTTCTTCTATTTTGTATTATTTATACTTTGTCAACTAGGAAAGTAAATTGGTCCCAGGACCCTTTTCAGCTACAACCTGGGCTACAGTGGTAAAGGTAATAACAAGTAATAAATGCATTTAACAGTACAAAGAAAAAAATATACTGCCATAAAGACATTTGACAAAGATTGCAAGTACAACACATAGCCAAGGAGAGACAGTGAATAAGTAAAGCATTAACTAACATTTATTAGACTGTATACACTAACAATGTTTAAGCATACTTTGTTAATTTTATTACAAATAAACTGTATGCACCTATATTACACAACTCACAGCACTGTAAGATGTTTTATGGCTTCACAAAAGAAAAGGGTGGAAGGATAATTATATTTGCATCACATTTGCTGTCCTACGATAGTATGAACATATACATACTAAACCTACAAATTTTGGAATGGAACAACCATCACAGTGGAACCTAATAACTAGTATGGTGAAAAAGATTTGGGGCATATGTAAAGTGGGAAAAAAGGAGATTAATTAAGATAACAGTTATATTGTACACATATGCCCACACACTCCCCATCTATGTGTATGCATTTGAGTCCATCTGTATATATGTGTGTTATGTATGTATGTACACACGCACATCCGTATGTCAGTGCATGTGTGACTACATACAAGAATATCTATTGCATATTTCTCTCTAGATGTATTGACACTGCACTGCATCTCACATGTAGCATTATACATGCTACATACATACATTTTACACATGTATGCATGTGTATGTGTGTGTGTGTGTGTGTATATATATATATATATATATATATATATATATATATATATATATATGTGTATATATATATATATATACATATATATATGTGTGTGTGTGTGTATATATATATATATATATATATATATATATATATATATATATATATATATGAATCTACTTTGAAAGGTTGAAATTCAAAAACTTTAAAATTCAGTCTGCCGAGACCAAAATATTGAAATTTAAAAAAAAAAAAAAAGTATTTTTAACAGTATTGCACTACAGTGAGGAAGTTAGTAAATTTCCCGTTCCATGCTGTACTGTGTTCTCCATTATGAATGTTTGAAGTTCCAAAACTTTGATATTCTGGTCTTGGCAGACTGAATTTTGAAGTTTTGGAATTTTAACCTTTCAAAGTAGACCCATATATATACATGTGTGTGTGTGTGTGTGTGTGTGTGTGTGTGTGTGTGTGTGTGTGTGTGTGTGTGTGTGTGTGTGTGTTTTATATATGAACTTCCGCAGCCAAAACCAGTTTTCCTTTCTGCTACTCCTTCTTTGGGAACATTAGCGGTATCTGTGTTCTTTTTGTGTACATGTTTTTTTTTTAAATCTCTAATGCCTAATAGCCTTTAGCCCTTCAATTAACTGAATGACCCATCATTCCTCTTTAGATGAGAGCCAGTCACAGGAGATATGTGACCTGACATATGAGTATTTAGAAATGAAGAAGGGGCAGCCTCCCCTCATTTCGTCCACATGACCCTAGGTTTAGAGAAGTTTTAAAATTGATGTGGAGTGGGATCTGACCTCTATTGCCATACCATCCCCACAGAGGAGGCTTCAGAAGCCATGCAGAGCAAATGTGATGCTATCCTTTGTAGACATATTTCAGGATGTTGTGTCTCAGACAAGGCAAGACCCAGATACTATATTTCCAGTACCAAGGAGGACAGACCAGATATTACATTCTGTTGAGGAGTGCATGGTATGGGTAGAGACCTCCCAAACAATGGATAACCGTTTCTGTTGCATCTGTAAAGAGGAATCCCACACTTCATTTATCAGTTGTCCACCCACCTGATAGAGAGTTTTAAGCTCTGGACAAATTTAGGAATGCATTTGTTTGCAACCTCTGCTTTTTCTGAGTAAGTATTAAACTGTGGAATATAGGTGCTCTATTTTCATTGTGACTTGTAAGACAAAATACAACAATCTGCAGAGGAAATGCTTGAGAAACACAACAAAGGCTCCCACAGCCTCTTCTGTAGGCAGCGTTTTGTATCATATTGCTTACAATGACTGAATCTTCTGCAGCAACAGAAACATGTATTACCTTATGCCAGCTTTCCTCTCTGTGCCTTACTCCCTTTACAGAGGACATTTAAGTGTCCTGCATGAATTTTCCCATTAAAATGCTCCTGCTGTTTCACCCAGAAATTGATGATTCCTTAAAGCCCGTTGAGGGAAAAAGGGCAAATCCTTTCAACTTTGAATGTGAGATTTCCCCTTCCATAGTGATCAGAATACAGACATGCCAGCAGAGTCTTTGGTTTGCGGGAATCTGCAACCCCAGTGGGATGCTCAAGGAAGCCATCAGACTTTTTTGTTGTGAGCTTCCAAAAATGCTGGGGCAAATGATGGCATCTTTAGTGGTTTTGGAAGGCCTTGAATAGCACCCGGTGACCAGCAAAACTCCCTAAGTTTCATTTTTCTCATCTTTGGATGTAGTTGGACAGGTGACGATGTTCCTTCCATGCAGCATATTGATTTGCTGTAACTGCTGATGTATGATTAAGTGGAGTTATAGTCCATGGCTGTCATATAAAGTTCTTTAACCCTTTTGCACCGTTACTGACCATGACAATTGCAGACTGGAATGGAGATAAAATGCACTCTTGGCAGTGTCTCTTGCCTATCTTAACAGTGATTAACACTGAGAATTATCATCATCATAAACCCTCTTTTTCCCATTTTCTGCATTGATTCAGGGTGTTGTGTCAACGTTTGCCATCTCTTTTGATTCATTGCCACTCTCTTACCTTCTTTGACAGTCATGCCTGACTGTCACAGGTCTTCTATCACAAAATCCATTCATCTCTTTGCTGAATGCCTTAATTTTCTGTTGCCTCCTTCCTGTCTGTCCCAAGTCTTTTTCATCAGATTGTTTTTTGCTTTTAATGCACGTTTCCAGTCCACCATAATCTGTTCTATTTGACTTTATCTGCAATTGGAGCTACTTTGGCTACATCTCTGGTGTTCTCATTGTTTCATCTATCCCATAGTGTGTATCCTACTGCCCATCTCAGGCACTTTGTGTGCATCACCTCTAGCTTCTTCAACTGCTCTGCTTTTACTGCTCAGGTTTCTGTGCCATACAGTAGTACTGGTTGCAGCACTGTTTTGTACACCTTACATTTCAACTTCTTTGGCATCTTCTCTCATACACTACCCCTGATACTGTGTGGCAGTTGGCTGCAGCCCCTTTGATATTAGCTTTGACTTCCTTATTCAGACTTATTTTCTCTTCATCCAACCCTCCCAGATACTTGAAACTGTTAACCTCTTCCACTGTTTTCCATTCTGCTTCATTTCTCAACTTCTTCTGATTTACCCCAAGTGCTGCCATTACAACTGTCTTATCTGTACTCAGTTTCATCCCATGTACCTTCAATTTTGCATTCAGTTCCCCTGTTCTTTGCTTTATCTCTTGCTCAGAGTCTGCCCATAATGCCACATCATCTGTATACATCAACTTTATTGATCTGTCCCCAAAGACCTGTTTGCTAATGTAGTCTGCCAGCAGTATGAACATCAGTAAGCTCAGAGGTGAACCATGATACACACCCTTTCCCAGTGGGAACCCCTCTGAGAATCCAAACACTGTTCATACTAGAGTCATTGGGTCCTTGTACATAGCCTGCATTAAATTTATCAGTATTTCGGAGACTTTGAACCACCACAGGAATGCCCAAATCAGCTTTCTTGCGACCTTATCATATGCTTTTTTCAAGTCTAGGAATGCCTAGTTTGACTCTTTCCTCGTCTCTAGCTTCTTCTTAACTCTCTGTCTCACTGCAAACATCAGGTTGGTTGTGCTGCATTCAGATCTGAGTCTGAACTGCACAGCTGCTGTCTTACATTGTACTGCTCTGCTTATTCATTTATCAGTCATTCTCTCCAGGACTTTCATGCAGTGTGACAGGAATTTGATGCCCTATACTGCCCACAGTTATGGATGTCCCCTTTGTTCTTCTACACTGGTAGCAGTATGCTTACTTTCAAATCATCTGGGATATGCTTTTCTCTTCATACTGCTATGAGTGCCATCAAGAGCCATTTCTCCCCTACCTCACCCAACAGCTTTATCATATCTGTTGAGACCTCATCTGTACCTGATGGTTTCCCTGACTTCATTTTCCTTAGTGCTGTTCTTATTTCTTCTAGGAAGGGCTGCTCTGGGTCTTTCATCATAGGCCTTGTCTGGGGCAGCACAGCTTCTGTGGGGTTTTCTTTATTCAGAAGCTGTTGGAAGTACTCCTTCCATCTGCTTTTGATTTCCTGTGGACTGATTTGAATGTGGGCATAACTCTCTGTCCTCAAATAATGGACTAAATGGCAGGTAGTAGCTGCCCTAGAACCCTATACTGTTGTTGCACTTGTTCTAGTTATTTATTTTTATTTAGTGACAGTTTTGAATCTCCACATTTCAGTGCTGTGAGCCATTAAGGAGACTCGAGACATTTTTTGCGGCACGTTTCTTGTTCAGCCTTCAGTCAGAAACCTTTTCCAGCTTGGGACATTTATTTTGTACTCGAAATACTCATTATTCCTCCCTTAGTCATGTCTGAGCATATTATCTGAGCATTTCAAACTGGATGTGTCTTTCTTTAGGGCCATAGTAATTAAGGGAAAGCTCTCCCAGGGTAGCCTTCTAGGAGGATTGTGCTGGGAACTCGGTCCTATTTGAAATCTTTCTTGTATATGAAAGCTGTGGGTATTTATTATAATGCTAGAGCTGTGAGAGTAACTCTGTCTGCAGAAAGAATTCCACCATCCATCCCCTGCCTCTTTTCTTCTTTTTGTGTCTTTTGGTTGGGCCAGACCTGGAGTCCTCTAGATAAGATTTGCACTGTGGGCATAGCAGCCTTGGAAAGTTTTGTGCGCTGAGCATTCCTAATGTCTGTGGCATCAGTTTTGTTTGCTCCTGCAGCTGGAATTCTTCTAACTGATCCATCATTATGGTGAGATCCGTAATATTTTTGTATTTAGAGTACTAAAGTTGTCACATTTCCGTCAATGATGCTAGTAGCTCAGTGGTGCCCCAGTATGGCCATTTTGCTTCTGCTGTGTACAGAAATGCACCTACAGCTGTGACTTAGCTGCATACACACAATACATTTAGGCAGAGTGCAAAAGCACTTGGTAAGTAGCCAAGCTGTGTGGCTCAGAGGGATAAAACCATGACTATGACCCAGTTGACTCAAGATGGAATACTGGCTCAGGTGCTAGAAGTAGTAGACATGGGAGAGCAGGAGTGCACAGCTAATGCTAGCTAGTCCATGGGGGGGCGGGACTAAATACCACCTCCAGGCTTGTGACACAGGATAATGACCTCAAACCCCTCCACATCAAACTTACCTTTAACAAAACTTCTTATCATATAATAGATAACTGTCAGACCTCCTGTATGTCCCCCTTTGATCCATACTTCTCCCTGACTGGTATGGAGGCCCTATGGATTAGGTCAAACGCTTTTCTCTGAGGGAACGTCAACTAACCATCTATCAACTGGAAGACTTGTACATCCCCTCACATGCATGCCCAGAGATTTCTAAGCTTCATAAATACAAACTCTCTTGACCAGTTAGCCTGCACCCCAACTGGGGGGGGGGGGGGGACGACAAAATTCTGGAATCAGTCTTTACCAATATGGGATGGTTCTGATCTCCACCAGTTGTCACTTCCTCCCTAGTGACATTGAACCATAAATCAGTCACCTTCAGTACAAGACTGAAGTAGGAAGCATCTTCAAAAATCTTTAGTATTCAGAGGTTATGCAAAGGCTAATCTTCTAAAACTGAGTAATGAGTTGGCTAAATTCAGCATCCCCTTCAACCTGATGACTCCACTGCCAATGCGGTATCCTTTACCACCACATTCTGTGCAATATAATGAAAAATTTAAAAATACTTTCCTGTGGTAGAACCCAAATATAAACAGGCTGTAAAATAAAATTAAAAAGTGGTTGTATGCAGTAATAAATACAGCGTTCAAGATGCCAAACATTCTGTTGCTAAACTTAAAAAGGAACTCCGGTCCCTGATCAAATCAACCAAAGATAGGTATGAGGTAAAAATAGCCACTCAGCAAATGACAACCATAAAGTATTTTTTAACTATAAAAATTGACTGTAACGCTGTGAGGGTGGAAATCTTTTGTGCCAACGCACAAAGTAAATTTATTCCAATAGGTGGATTAACCAATGTTAAACAGAGATCCCAGTAGTATACAATCCACGTGTTGTCCGTGTTAAAAAAAATCTTGTAATAATTCACAGGCAAACAAGAAATTTAAATAAAGGTAAAAAACCAGACCTGGGTTTCAGTTCGCAAGGTGGTGAAAGTAAATCCGTTTGAGCGTGTGTGCGCTCTAATGATTTCCTATTCAGGATGCCGGCTCTGGTGACAATATAGTTGCTGATCCAATCCTTTTAGTGTGAACACAAAGGTGCTGACAAGGTTGGTAAATGCGCCGTGTGTCTACCAAACGGTGGGGAGCAGTTCCCATAGAAGAGTGCAGTAAATAAACTTATTCCAGTCCAACTAACCGTCCGCCCGTTGGTGTGAATGCAGGCAGACTACAACGATGAAAATGTGTTCCAAGCAGTGGGAAAGTTCCCCGTGCTAAAAGTCAGTTACCAGTCACTGAGTGAAGTCCAGCAAACTGTCCGCCAAAAAGCTAGGGCTATAGGCGGACTGCCAAGTCAATGCTGCCCAGGTAAAAGCACGCAAAACTGCAAAAATATCCACGAACCCAGTCCGGTTAAATACACAGGAACAAGCTGACACAATAATGTTAAACGCAAACTTGCGTTTTTCGTTCAGATGCGTATCTGAACTTCTTCAGACAAAACGCTGACTAGTGACATTGAACCATAAATCAGTCACCTTCAGTACAAGACTGAAGTAGGAAGCATCTTCAAAAATCTTTAGTATTCAGAGGTTATGCAAAGGCTAATCTTCTAAAACTGAGTAATGAGTTGGCTAAATTCAGCATCCCCTTCAACCTGATGACTCCACTGCCAATGCGGTATCCTTTACCACCACATTCTGTGCAATATAATGAAAAATTTAAAAATACTTTCCTGTGGTAGAACCCAAATATAAACAGGCTGTAAAATAAAATTAAAAAGTGGTTGTATGCAGTAATAAATACAGCGTTCAAGATGCCAAACATTCTGTTGCTAAACTTAAAAAGGAACTCCGGTCCCTGATCAAATCAACCAAAGATAGGTATGAGGTAAAAATAGCCACTCAGCAAATGACAACCATAAAGTATTTTTTAACTATGTTAGAAACCTCAGTAACAATGTCCAGGACTGCAGAGAGCTAATAGTAAGTGATATCATGTACTTGGGTGCTGAGGCCTTAACCAGTCTTCTAGTGAATAAAGTAAGCTTTAACTTCACTCGCCTCCCTCACCCTAAATTCGCAAGTAACACACCTGCATCTACACCTACTCCGCAAATCTCCCAGGAACAAGTCCTCAAAGCACTTTCCAAAGCCAAGAGTACTGCTTCTGTGGGGCCAGATAACTTAACCAGGTTATCTACTGGCCAGTCTGAAATAGGGCCCATCACCCCCCCCCCCCAATGCTATTCAGTATCAGCTTCCAAACAGGCTTTATACCACATGAGTGGAGGACAGCAACAGTCATCCCCCTGCACAAAGGTGGAGTATCAATGGATTTGGGTAATTAAAACCCTATAATTCTGAATAGCCTCATCTATAAGGCTATTCTGAGGTTCATTATGGAAATAATAAGTAAGGGTATTGGCAAACCTACAAATATTTGACCCAAGCCAGTTTGGTTTTGTCAAGGGGAGATCTGGCCTGCTTAACTTGACTGACTTCTTTGAAAAGGTTACTGAAGCAGTGGATGAGAGAAAAACTTTTACAAAGTGCTATAATCTTGATTCCTTCTCAAGGTCCAGGTCAGGCTTTGCTGGAGCCACACTCCTGGGGCTTCTGAACTCGTCTTCTTCCACCTCTCAAATCTAATAAGTTAAGGCAGTCTACCCATATAGCTAAGACAACTGCAGCATTGATCAATGTGATGAGCATAGTACAGTTGTGTAAGTAAATTTACCATAACAGTAGATGTTCGAATGGTCACTGCTGCAGTGTCTGCTCCCTCAGGGAAGATCATATTTATCATGACTGGCCAGGACATCAGGGATGGTTCTTTGCTTTTTGTCAACAGTCACCTGAAGCCCCCATCAAGACAAGCAGATAGGGCCTTTGTTAGTGTGTCATCCAGCATATCTTTCCCTGTCACTGAGCTGAAAAGACATTGTTGAGGAGGCTAGTTTTATAAAGCAGGTGGAGGAAGTGCTGTAAATTGATTGGATAGCAGCCACATTTCCAACATAACTGTAATAAATTGTCACAGACGGGACCGGCAATAGCTACGCTG
This sequence comes from Protopterus annectens, assembly GCF_019279795.1. Taxonomy (NCBI): domain Eukaryota; kingdom Metazoa; phylum Chordata; order Ceratodontiformes; family Protopteridae; genus Protopterus; species Protopterus annectens. The sequence continues at coordinate 91,893,230 of NC_056733.1, forward strand.
TAGATGTGAAAATGTGAAATAATATGTTGTAAAAAAAATCACTTGTCTTTGTCTTGTCACAGTAAAACTGAATATTATAGCCATTTGAAGAAGCATTATTTTTATTATCTGGAGTGCCCAGTGATAAAACATAGTTGTCTCATTGAATTTGATTGTCATTAATGGAGTAAAGACATACAGAGGAGTAAGGTCACTTTGCTTTAGTGCCGTGATGCGCACTGGGGATGCATGGTTATGGAGTACTTTAGAAATCCCTAGGTAGGTGAAGAAACTCATGCGGGCAGCTTCTCAAGATATGAATGTATAATCCTTTTATTTTCACCTGTCATCATCCCATCACATTGTTTTACTTGCACATCAACCTCCAAGTTAAGCAATATCTGTCACATCCCACTTACTGCTGTCAGGCATGTCTACTAATGAGGCAGAGAGAAACAAGAAGATAAAAAGTACCTACAGACTGCTTTTAAAATGGTTTAACATTTCAGTCTGCTATTTTCAGAGTTATTTTTTTAAAGCAAGTAATTACAGCAAGGTGATGAGAGAGAAAACTGTGATATGGCTGTTCCTTCTACAAAAAGAAAAGTGTGGGATGATGTGACATAATTAGAGATTTACGCATTTCATGATTTAACTGTGACTCATCTAAGGAAGTGACACAAAATTGAGCAGCATGTCAAAAATTACAGTGCCTTTTGCATTTTACAGATCATCCTGCTTGGCTTTATGTCATAGTCGAGTTGTACAAAATGTACCTCTTCGTTGTGATTCCTGATGACATTCTGCATTCCAGACAATGCACCAGGACATAAGGGCAGAGTCATGCTCTTTGTTTTTTAATTATTTTACAGGTAGATACACAAGATCAGTGTAGTGTCCCTTTGCAAACCTGACCCATTATGTGAAAGAAAGTACAAATATCAATAATAAACACACTATAAAATTCAGTAACATAGAGGATTATGAGCAGTTCTCTGAGCATAACCAGATTATTATGTGCTGAAGACATGGATGCCAAGAAATTTACCTCAAGAGCGAAGCTTAAGAGGTGAATCTTGGCATCCATATCGAGAACACATAACAAAGCGTTTTGATCAGAGACCCAATCCTAACTCTTTGCTTTATTTGCTCCATGTTGCACTAGTTACAGCAAAAAAAGCATGAAGTATTTTAACCACCTTTGAAAGCCAGCAAAGCAGTTATCGAGTGCTATCAGACGGCAGCACACCTCACACCTTATTTGCAGGAAAAAGCTTTTAAATATTACTGTAATTCACTTAAAAAGTTAATAGAGCAACAGGTTTTTTTTTTGAGCTGGGATACAAGATCTAAATTGCCCAGACATAGTAAGGCCATGCTAAGTTTAATTCTGGTGGCTGACAAAAAAAGAAAAGCAATTACTAGAAAATGGAATCAGAGTCTAAAACAACTGTATTTGACATATTGAATACTGTAACAGAGATAAACGAACTGGGAGTGAGATGTTTAGAAAAAGGTAGGCTCAAATTACATAGAAAAAAATGGAAATTTTGGGAACAATACCAGCAGAATAATGTTTTGGAGATGGAATGAAATTTGAAGGAGGGCCGGAATCGAGCAATTTATGTAATGCTGGATTGATGGTAGTTATACAAAAATATGTGATGTGTAATGTTTGTAACTAAGAATATGTTAGTATGATTTGTTCTCTTTTATATAAATATATGTTTGCCTGTGTCTGAACTGTTAATTCAGTAAATGTGTTAAAACATACTAAATTATTATGTAACAATAGAAAAGCTAAAGATTTCTGGCTACAGATGATGGTCCCCCATGCCCTGCTTTCTCCTCCTCCTCTAGATCATTAATAGCTTGAGGAACCATCCCTAGGTTGAATGGTACAAGGGGCATTGGAGGAGTAGTGGACTACAGTGACCATCAGGTAGCATGCCATACGATATGCAAGAGAATCTGTTGTTTAAAAAAGTCAGTAGACCATTCCATTATTGATTAAGCATCAGAGTTGAACTTTTCGTCATGCATTCCTTTTTTGTCTCCATGTCAACTTCATGCTACAAGTTTCCACCTTGATAAGTGCAAAGAAAATGGTATTTTGCCTTAAGTGCAGTGTGATGATATGAGGTAGTGTCATCTGTGCCAGGGAGAGTAGGGCAATGCATGTGTAACATATGCCAGTATAGCTAGCTGGAGTTTTGTAAAGAATTTTATGTCATTTGACTATTACGCCGATTTGTACAGATGCTTGTGTTAAAAATGTATTTGTAAACTTGCTTGTGTTAAAAAATGCATCAACAGTGGGTCCTGCTGGGGGTCTACTTCATAACATTGAAATTTCATAATGTTGAATTTCATAACATTGAGACCATAACATCGAAAATTCAAAACTTTGAAAACCCAAAACATTGAAAACTCAGAACACTGAACGTGTGCTTCATAACATTGAAAACTATATTGTACAAGTAAATAAGATCCCCTCCAACTACAACGACACCTAACTAACAAACACACTTTGTCCTACGTTTAGTTACTCAGTGTAGTGTAGTGTAGTGCGATCTTGAAGTTGGTATATTTAATTTACATGGTGTGGGGGGCAGAGCCCCCCACATGGGAGGTGCAGGGAGGCTTGCCCCCCCCCCCTGCAGAAATGTAGTATAAAGTGTGTTTGTTAGTTAGGTGTTGTTATAGGTGGAGAGGATGTTATTTACATATGCATTCTAGTTTTCAATGTTATGAAGCACACTTTCAATGTTCGGAGTTTTCAATGTTTTGGGTTTTCAGTGTTTTGGGATTTAGATGTTTTGGTCTCAATGTTATGAAATTCAACTTTTTGAAATTTCATTGTTATGAACTAGAACCCCTGCTGGTCAGGAAAGAGATATATATGTGAGACAGTATTATTATAACTGATTAAATGTATATGTTTTAGCAAAGAATTCTGGAAGGGAAGAAGTTGATCTCAGTCCAGCTAATTTTGAAAAATAGGTTGAAAATTAAATGGGTTGGTTTAGGCCATAAAAAAATTATCTTACAGGTCTGATTGCAGCCAGAGAAAAGTTTCTGGGAAAACCAGGACTAGGAATCTTACTGTGTTGTCCTTAGGGGTGAACTAATTAATAGACAAGGATAGAAGTTTTTGAAATTGTTTTATAGCTTTCAGATGCTGCAACAGATCTTAGCAAAGCTCTGGGTGTGTATTGTACCAGTCAGGTGACCAGATGTGATGTCATTCTATAACCAGCACTGAAATGATTTTTTCAGATATTAGTGAGAGAGATGATATAACTCTCACAGCAGCACATTGTTTTTTGGAACCTGACAGGAAAGGTCTCTCACAGGTATCTCACACAACCACACACCTCATTTTACCTTGCTTTAGTAAGCAACTCAGCACACCTCATCTTGCCTTCTTGTAGTAAGTAATGTAACTAAGGAACAGTAATTATTTAGTCCTTATTTTGCCTTGATGTAGTAAGTAACAACTAGGGAACAATAATTCTTTAGTCAGTCAGGAAAGTATATTGAGATTAGTTAAGTATTGTTTTTCTGCATCTATATGAGTCTATCCAACTGTGTTATATTTTTAGATCTCCTGTGTTTGAAACTCTGGTGTTTATTGTAACTAGATATTAAATATTCTCATACTTTCTGTTTTATTATTTATTAAATATTTCTACACCTTTCATTGTGGCTGATCTTTCTGAGAATATTTTTAACATCTTAAGAGTACTTATGCTTATTTTAGTGACACTGTGGCCATTCCTGAAAGCCTTGCTGCATTGGTCAAGCTGTACCATTTGTATTAGTATTGATTTTACTCAGTATAATTGGGTACCCTTGTAAGAGAATTAGAGTAGTGGACTGGTGGCACCATAATTACTTTATAGTCTGGGCAGAGAGGGCAGAACTGGTAAATCTGTGTCAGCCTTTCCTGTGTGTATGTGTGTGTGTCTGTCTGTGCCCCCACCCCCGCCACTTTATATATACTACCTCCGAGCTCACACTACATGCTACAAGCATGCTATAGTGGGAATAAGGGAATATAGCTGTTTCCTCACTGTAGTGCGATCTCGGAGTTAGTATATATAAAGTAGTGGGGGTGTGGGGGGGTGCAGGGGGGCTTGCAAAACTGCCTTGATAGTGTTCTGTTTTATTTTTATTAACGGTTCGGTGAACCATATTTCGCAAAAGTGCACTTTCGTTGAAGTGCACTTTCACGTAATTCAGGCCGTACTTTTGTTTGTCGAAGAAACATAACTTCAACAAATAAAAGTAGACCCATATACACAAACATGCGCGCGCGCACACACACACACACACACACACACACACACACACACACACACATACACATATGTTTGTATGTAGGTGTGTGTTGTATGCATGTTTACATACATACAGAAGAGAAATTTAAAGCAGTATGAGCCAATGTTTCCATCTGTGGGATGTGGTGCTGTTGTACTAAACTCTTAGGCTCCACTGCTGAGGCTTGTTTGATGTCATTATGCATGTTACACACAGTTAAGTAATTATAGGTTCATAGGTTCATAGATTAGTACTAGGCTAACTGCCCTTGCGAGCCATTTTAAGCCTAGCCAATTATCCCTTATGAGACTCAAACCCTGCACCTTGTGTTTGTAAGACAAACACCTTAACCATTAGGCCACCCTCCCAACCATAAAGATAAAGTGTGTTGGTGCTGGGACCAAAGATATTTCAGATTTCATAGATTAGTACTAGGCTAACTGCCCTTGTGGGCCTAGTCAATTATCCCTTGTGAGACTCAAACCCTGCACCTTGTGTTTGTAAGGCAAGCAACTTAACCATTAGGCCATCCTCTCAACCCCCATCTGTGGGATGTGGTGCTGTTGTACTAAACTCTTAGGCTCCACTGCTGAGGCTTGTTTGATGTCATTATGCATGTTACACACAGTTAAGTAATACATGTATTGCTCTTTACATTTCGTCATACTAGTGTACAATCGATTAACATTGTGAGGTGATTGTAAAGAGGGAGGAATGGATCAGTAAGCCTGAAGTCAGTAGAAGCCTGGAAGTTTGCCTGCCCAGTAGCCATGATATCTGAGTATATTCAGTTTGCTGACTGTTTATGATGTTTACAGGTTTGGTTAAGTACTGCTTTTGTTAATTTTGCTACATTTGACTGTTGTTTAGTTACCTATAGCAGTGACAATGTGTTTTACTTGTGTTTACTACTGTGTAAGCTACCATGGAGCTGTTATATAAAGAGGGTGTGAGGGGGTCCCCGTAAACACTTAGTTTATGTAGGGGCTGTGTTTTACCTGGGATTACTGTGACAGTGTTCGGGGTTATTTGTTGTAGTGTTATTTGTTTCACATCAGGTCATAGTTTAGAAGGTGATGGTCTGCCTTCTGATGCACTGACCATCTTGCTGGACTGTGTTCCCAGTGAGTGGGGTGGACTGTGTTTTTCTATAATATGTGCTGTTGATTAAAGTATGTGCAATAGTCTGGGCAGATTTCTGCCTGACATGAGAGTCACAAGAATATATGTTGTATAATATCTCCCCACCACTTCCATTATAATATTTACATGGAGGTTTGACACAAAATCCCTTCCAACTGTAATGTAATATTCTGTTATTGTGTGGCATGATCTGGAAAGCTTTGGCTGGAAAAACTTCTTTTTCCATCTTCCTCATTAGAGTGGCTACCATTCAAAATAAGGTAGTGGTTGCTTTTGGAAGGAAACATACACATTTCATCCATTTCCTATGGTGGTATTCTGTTTACTGTCACTGTGTTGGGCAGAGATCTGTATCCTCGCTTCACCTCAATTGCTGTGTTTTGAGTCCAAGAGGTAGTTGCACCCTTAAGTCATTTAGGGAAAAGAATATGAGCTCAGGCTAATGTCTTGCCAATGAAAAATCAGATAGAACCAGAACATCTTGGCTGTGCTTCTCAGTTTGATTTAGAATTATTTCAGGAACTATAACTGGGTGGAAACAAAATCACTGCCCTGACTGCATCTTGGCTCGTGACGTTCCAGTGACCTCTTACAAATGGAAACAGCAAAACAGTTTTTAAAGTGAATTAGGAAGTGTGTGTATGTATGTGTGTGTGTGTGTGTGTGTGTGTGTGTGTGTGTGTGTGTGTCTGTGTGTGTGTGTGTCTGTGTGTGTGTGTCTGTCTGTGTGAGTTTGTGATATGGATGAACTACTGCGGCAAGGCTGGACAGCTGGTCCGGTGGTGTAAACCTTGGCTCTAGATGATTGTCACTGTTGAAGTGACACCCCAACCCCATGTGCAAAAATGAGAAAAGGAGTTGAGAATGGATGGATAGATAGGAAACTGTGGATGCTTGCTTCAGCTTCCGCAGTGCTTCTGGCTCTGTTTTTGTGGAGATGAAACTGAAACATATAGCATAAACTTTGGGTTTAGCAGAATATAGTACACTGTATTGCTACAGCAGTGATGTCCTGTATGTGCAGCTTTTCTAATTTTGACTATTCCCTGACTTTGTTTCTTTGTTTGTTAGGATTGTATGAACACAGTGTTTTATGGTTTTAGGTCACATAATTCTCTAAATTAAGTAATGCTGTGTCTTGTTTTAATGTCAACAAGTTAGTTTAAGAAATGTAGCTATAGTTGTTAGAATTGCTGGAATGGTTGATTTGCCAAAGTGCAGAAACATATAATTTAGGTGGAAGATGTTCTTCGTGTTTCACTGTTGCAGTCATCACCAAGCATTATCACTTACTTGTCTTTTCTAAATCCAGGGCTGGATTTGCTACAGCAGTCATGCAAGGCTTACTAGCCAGCCCTAACACTTCTTGACTGTCTCCACCCTTCCTCAGCTTTGGGAATCAACCCAAGTGTGATGACTGCAAAAGTGAAACACGAAGAACATAGTACAGTTGTGTACGCTTACCATAAATGTAGATGTTCGAGTGTATTCACTGCTGCAGTCCTGGTTTCCCTCCGTCCAGCCCCCTGGCTTTCTCTATCTTTCTACCTCTCCTCTCTATGGACTTTCCTAATGGCATTGGTATTTACTTTTTACTGGTGGTGTTCCCCACCATATACTAGCTCCCTATTTGGGGAGCTCCTGACATTTAGGGCAAGAAAAACTGATGTAATGGTGTCAGCTGCCTGTTTTATACTCCTGAAAACCTGACGTCGTGGAAGAAGCGACAGTATCCGATGTAGAAATACTAAGACTCTGGTATTCGGGCCGACTGAGGGCTACCTGCAGGCAGATAACCAATTTGAATATGAAAATTTCAGGTAGAAGCCGACCGGCACTTGCTAACTGCTTTTGCTTCAGGCTCCTCCACAGCAAGAAAGACTGGGAATGCCAAGACTACCCTCAGTCCAAACAGAGACTCAGAAAATTTTAGAGTTTCCTCAGCACAGGCCTCTAGCTATACCCCCTGTCCTGGATGTTGTAGATGAAGTTTTTATGGAATCCAGTCTTACTCCAGGTACATTACCCCCAACCCCTGGGAAACCTGACAGGCACCACAGAGTACCAGATTCCCATAAATGTCTCTTCAAGAATCGTACTGCGGATCCAGAGACCATTTCCCAGGGACCTAAAGGTATTAAGACTACAACAGCCAAAAATCCTACCCCTTCGGACAGGGATTCCAGAGCTTTAGACAGATGGGGTAAGAAGGTATATACCTCTGCAACTCTTGCCATCAGGGCATTGATTTGCCAGTTTCACATGTAGAAGTACCAGCAACATATTATGGAAGTAATTAAACAAAAAATGGTATTTCCATATTGTGCAGAAAATAAAGATTTACAAGAGTTAATGCATTCAGCAAACCAAGTTAGTAAGCATACTTTGCAGTGTGGCTTTGATGCCTTAGAAGCATCTTGCAGGGCTGCAGTCACTGGGTCTGTACTGAGAAGGCATGCTTGACTGAAGGAATAAACCTTGCCAGATCATGTCAAATCCAGATTACTAGACGCTCCTTTAAATAAGGACTGTTTGTTTGGCACCAAAGCAGAAGAAGTTTTTAAAAAGATAGAAGAAAAAGCTAAATCTATGCAAACTGTCAAATAATTCTTACAAGTGCAGCCTCCTAGATTCAGTAGGCGTTGGCCTTCAAAAAACTGGTCCTTTCCAGCCCCTTCCAGCCCTTCCCAGACCAGACCCAGCGGAAACAGGCAACACAGATTACAGTCTCAGGGTATGCAGTGACCTAAACAATGGAGTGCCCCCACCTCAAAAACAGGGAACGATAACCCTCCACCTTATGGAAAAAGTTCACAATGATTTGTCAATTATCCTTCCCAGCCCTGCCCAATTACTTGTGCCCCTAGGAGGAAAACTTGCCCTTCATGCAAAAAACTGGATGTCCATTACTCAGGACCAGTGGGTCCTAAACATTGTATCCCAGGGGTACAAATTCTACTTCCATTCACTGCCAACCCCAAGCAGGTTTCCAGACCTTCCTCCAAACCAGTGGGCAGAGGCTCAAAAGCAAGTACTTTCCCTGCTCAATGGCAGAGCTATTCAACCTGTTCCAGTAGAACAAAGGGGTCAGGGTTTCTACTCCAGACTTTTCCTGGTGCCCAGAAAAGAGGGCCCAATCCTGGATCTTTCAATTCTGAACACCTTTTTGGTGGTCCCAAAATTCAAGATGCTTACCCTGCAACAGCTTCTCCCTATGCTAGCCAAGGATGCCTGGTTAGTCACTCTAGACTTAAAATAAGCTTATCTGCACATCCCTATAAGTGAGTCATGCAGGAAATATCTTCGTTTCAGGGCAGGGTCTATGCACTATCAGTTCTCTGCACTTCCCTTTGACTTATCTACTGTGCCCAGAGTATTCACAAAGTGCCTGGCTCCAGCTATTGCATACTGCAGGCAGAGAAATATCCAAATTTTCCCATACTTAGATGACTGCCTGATTCAGGCAGACAGTCAGGAATTGCTACTTCAGCACCTGGCATTTGTAAAAAGCCTTCTCACTTCATTGGGGTACACCATCAACGAAAAGAAATTATAACTGGTGCCCAGTCAAAAGATTGTATTCCTGGGAGCAAGCTTGGACACAACTTCCCAGATGGCATTTCTCACTTCAGAAAAACAGGTCTATCTGACAAACTACTTCAAACAAATGGCCACCAAAACCCAGCTATCTGCAAGAAAAGTACTGCAAGCCGTAGGGTTCATGGCTTCATGTATTCTGCTAATTCAGTATGCAAGACTGCATATGAGGAAACTTCAGTGGTACTTAAAAAGTCTCTGGTGCCAACATTCTCAGGACCTGGAAACAGTCATTCCTATCATACCTTGTCTAAGGGCAGAGTTCCTTTGGTGGGCAGAAGCATGCAACCACAACAAGGGACTGCTTTTCACTCAACCCCTCGCTGTCCATACCCTGACAACAGACACATCAGACTATGCATGGGGGCTCACATGGCAGGCAAATGTATTTAGGGCCACTGGAGCCCAGGGCAGATTCTCCTGCACATCAATCAAAAAGAGATGCTAGCTGTACAGAATGCTCTGACAGCCTTCAAATACCTAATCCTTCCAGGACAACTGCTTATAAAAACAGACAACACCACAGTTATGTGGTAAATAAACAAGCAGGGGGGAACCCATTCTTACCCACTCTGCAAGTTAGCCATGGCCCTGTGGAACACAACCTTGAGCAACCAAGTGCACCTACAAGCTCAATTCCTGCCAGGCAAACAAAATTCACTAGCAGACGACTTAAGCAGAAATCTCTTAGACCCACACGAGTGGAAATTGGAGCCCAACACCTTCAACCTTCTGATCCAGAGGTGGAGGACACCGGAGGTGGACCTCTTTGCCTCCCCAGAGAACCACCATTTGGACAAATACTGCACCAGGAACCCTCACAGCAGGGCCTGGAAGGTGGATGCCTTATCCCTTCCATGGGAAAACCTCTCAATTTATGCCTTTCCCCCTCTGTCCCTTCTCTCAAGAGTACTACTCAAGATAAAACAGGACAGGCCAAGGGCAATTCTTATTGCCCAGACTGGCCACGCCAGCACTGGTATCCACTCTTATGCAGCCTGACAACAGTGCCACCCTGGCACCTTCACCAGACTCCTGCCCTGGTGTCCCAGCAGGAGGGATAGATTTTGCATCCACAATTGCAAACCCTAAACCTTACAGCCTGGCTTATCCCTTGAATACCCCACCAGCAGCCCTCAGCAAACAGGTGCTGGACGTCATTCAGAGCTGCTCCACAGAGGCCTATCCTTCTCATCCATTAAGATTCATGCCCCTGCCATCTCAGCTCATTATAATACTGAGCCACCTCTCTTTTTTCTCACCCTCTCATCAGACAGTTCCTGAGAGGGGCTAACAATTTAAGGCCCCCTAGGAGAGCTCCCACCCCGGCCTGGGACCTTACCTTTGTACTGGAAAAGGTTATGCTTCCCCCTTTTGAACCTGCTGCTTCAGCAGAGTTAAAATTCTTCTCTTGGAAAACAGCCTTGCTTCTAGCCATTACTTCAGCAAGAAGAGTGTTTGGAGTTGCAGGCAGTAAGCTGTCATGGTTTCCCTCAGGACTAACCCATCCTTTATGCCCAAGGTGGTATCCAGTGAGGTTCTAAACCAATCCATCCATTTGCCAACCTTCTTCCCTAATCCTTAGAATAAAGGGGAAAGGATCCTGTACTCCTTGGACGTGCACACACAGCTCAGGTTCTACCTTGACAGGACTAAACCTTTCAGAAAATCTGGCTAGCTGCTAGTCAGCTTTGCTACAGGGGCAGAAGGCAAGGCCATTTCCAAACAAACCATTTCTAAATGGATAGCACACTGCATCCATTTCTGCTACAAGCACCATGGAAAACCTACCTCACAGGGGATCAGAACACATTCCACTAGGGCTACTTCAACCTGGAAGCTGCAACCTGGAGTTCTGTACACACTGTCACCAAGCATTATCACTTCGAAATGCTCTCTTAAAGTATAAAAGGTTTCACCAAAAGAAAAATCCTCTGGCGGGGAGGCAGACGGAATGGATTCCTCTGCATCTGAATCCCCATAGGCTGAATAGGGCATGTCCTGATAATCAGAAGGATCAGAGTCATTGGACTCCTGGTCTGTAGAATCAGTAGGAAACTCAATTATTTGTCTCTTAGCAGGGGAAGGCTGGCTTCCCCTAATTAGGGTAATAAGGTCATTCTAAGCATTTGTTTTTGTGGCATGGGAGCTTGAGCATGCACTTTGGTCTTCGGGTTTCTAGGCGTAGTGCGTACTCTGGGCCTAAGAAATTTGGTAGTTTTGGCTAAAAACAAAGTAATCTGTGTTACGTGATATTTGGGTAGCCCTTTTAAACTGTGTGGTGCCAGCTGTAGAACTGACTCTGAAGACAATTGCTTCCCTACTGTGCCTGTATTAGGGCAATATCTGCTACGGAATTACCAGACTACAGATTTTTGGTGGTTGGAGTAGGGTCAAGTGTTTAGTTTGTACAAAAGTCTGTGTTTTGTTACAGTCCGACACCTTTTCTGTGTTTTAATATTTGTTATTAAACACTAATGGATACATGTACAAATAGAAGAATTCAGACTGTGCAGTTACAAATTTCATTTGCTTCTTGTTACTGTTATGTGTATTAAGGTGATGTGTTTATCTTTAAACATGATGACCTGTGAGAATACAGTTACAAGGAGAGTGAAGAAAATCATAACATTCCAGAACATGTCCATCAGACCAAGTATGGCATGTCAATGAAGATACGCAGTACATTATGTGTGCAGATGTCATCGAGTGAATATTACAATGGGACCTGGCCCAGATCATTAAGACAGAAGCAAGATGTTAAGCTTGGGAATCAGTCCCAACTTCAAAATTGGCCAAATATAAAGAGGATCAGGTTTACCCATGACAGCTTTATTCCAGTGGTCCTTTATCTCAATAGCAAGTGACACCTGGTGATAGCTTAATGGGTAGGAACCAAAGCTGACCATCGGTAGGTATGGACAAAGGGGGTTTAATGAAAACATTCAGCAGCATTTCAAGTTTATCCCTTGGGACCAACTTGAGGCAAAATGTGGGCATCACAAGAAAAAGTAATGTCACTGATTGTTTTGATTTATTAGCCAGGTAAATGTCAGGGACTTGCAGCCTTTTATAAATGTGGATAGGGAGATGTAGAATGCTTGAGTGATAATCGTTTGCATGTGTACATAACAAAAAAAAAAAAAGAACACAGAATGTTTGAAAGTAAAATTCTGATAAAAGAGCACAGTCAAGATCAAGACACAAGTGAATAAATATTTTAAGGTAAGATTTAATAAAACTTTTTCTAGGACCGACTTTAAATATTGTATTATATCCTGGTTGATTTAGTAACTTTCCTTACTAAAGCTGGCTTACCACTTGGGTCTAGTTTAGATTATTGCATGAGCATAGGTGAATTTTAGAGTATAAAGAGAGTTTGGTTGCACCAACGCCAGTAGAAAGAGTCTGTGTAGCTTTTATGTAACTGAGAAGTAAACAGTAAGCTCTTCCTTTACTCTGAAGGGGTGAGTGCACAGTTAGACACTTGCTGGTCATTATAAGCTGTGAGCTGGGATTTTAAGGGTGGCTTGTGGTTTTGATGAAAATGCTAGCCTTAAGTAAAAATTAGCCAGTCATAACATGGGTGTGTGTGTGTGTGTGTGTGTGTGTGTGTGTGTGTGTGTGTGTGTGTGTGTGTGTGTGTGTGTGTGTGATGGAGCTTTTGTCTGTCTTGCATTCTGCAGAATGCTTAAATTCCATTCACAGAAACAAAGCAGACATCTTGAAGAAACAGCAACATTAGGTGTGCATTGGCTCATCCATAGATGCAGAAGGTGTTCTTTAAGATGTGTTTTTTTGTTTGTTTGTTTTTAATTCAAAAGTAAATGTTGTGGCAGCCACCCTCCCCTGGCCAGCCAGTGGGCCCTAGGCGACTGCCTAGGTTGCCTAGTGCTGGATCTGGCTCTGGGTATGTGACTGTGATATCTTATACTTATACTTGCCTATATATTGCTTCCAGGTCACCCCATAAAATCGACACTTCCATCCATTATGCTTACTTGGTTAACAACTGCATAAAATAATGTAAAAAAATGTATACATCCTTAGAAACTATGTTACTTCCCCCAGCCATCATCCCCATTTCTCCTTCTCCCCTCCTACAAGTGCACCTTCCCTTACCCGATAACATTAGCCAGGGAGCTAAAATCCACTTTCATCCCATTTGGAGTGTGGCCGTTTAAAGTTTTTTTAAAACTTTTACCAAAAACCAAACACCTCTTAACTCTGATATTGTGGGACTAAACTGCAGATCAAAACTCTGTTCACAGAGGCAAGCTGTAAATTTACATTTTACTCTTCCTCTTAGTAACGGTGTAATTCCTAATAGTTGGAAGTCCACTATCATTCTTCTCCACCTAAACGTGTAGATGTTACACAGTGCTGTTACGTTTTCTCTGTGCCTGTTATTCTAGTACTTTAGAATGATTACAATTTTGTAAACATTTGTTAACAGTGTTTTCTGTTATGTAACTTCTTGTTCTTGTAAACAATTTTTGTATCATGCCATCAGTCCGGGTCATGGTTGAAAAGGGCCATTGGACCAGCTCACATGTTTTCCTAGATGGCTTTTGCCACCATGCCTGCTGATCATTAAGCCTCCTGTTGAGCAGACAGTGCCCATTCATTATTGCACACTGGATGATTCCATCTAGAGCTGAAGTCAGAGCTGTCCTGGGGTGGGACATCACTGAGGCAGCAATGACTGCTGTTTATGCTTGTGCTGACATCCTGGCAATGACAGCAGTTTTGGGTAGCTTAAAACTGCCCAATGAGTAGTGGGGCCCACAATGCCTAACCCTTTTACACACTTGCTTTGAAGAAGTGACAGTGGTTAGACTTATGGGTCATTAACTACCCAGGTCAGTGAATGCTCCCCCCATGCAAGTGTATGACAGTTGATGACCTCCATTCACTTTGTATAAAGCCTGTGTGGAGGCTGAGGTTGAAAAACATTGTTAGAGACAAGGATAAATCATGCTTCATGCTATTTTAGATACATCCTGGGATATTGTCAGGGACAGGGCCAACTGATGAAGTATTCCTAGCCTTTGACAGTGCATTCAGGACTTGGTCTTGAGTGAATACAGGGGGATATCAGTTTCTGGAATATCTTGTTAGATAATAAGGGGTGAAAGATGGGTCAAGTTGGAGCTCAATTTATCAGCTGATAAGTTTGCTATATCTTTAGCTTTGGTGTAGGTGTTACGATTCACCTCATCACATTGCTGTGTAGAGCTCTTGAAGTTGTGGGCATAACTAAAGAATGCTTTATAATTGTCATTTCTTTGCTTCAAACTTGGCTTTGGTGTTTTTGATTAAACTCCTGAGTTGCTTATTTATTTTAATGATGATGGATCTGGCCTGCTGTGGGGAGCTCTTCTTTTATTATAAAGCTTATTTATGTTGTGGTTTCACCAGGGAAATTTGTTTTTGGAGTTAGCCATGTACTTGTTCTTACAATGTGCAGCTGCTTCTGTGCAGTTGTTGACATGCTGGTGTAAGATAGTGGCATATGCTTTCGCAAACTCGATGGAGTATTAACAGGTTTGTGGGATTTGAAACTTGCTAGGGTATTGATAAACTATAGGAGGTTTGCCTTGAAGAAGTTTCTAAGGATTATATGGGTTTTAATTTTATTTCAAAGGAAGCAGTTTTTATGGTCTGACCTGACAAGCTAAAATGATGCACTTGGTGTGAAGCATGATTCACTCGTATTACTAAGGATAAGGTCAAGGATGCTTTTGCCCGTAGTTGGTATTCTCACTAGCTGTTCCAGAGTGTTTGTATTAATAAAGTCCAGGAATTTCTTTGTTTGTGCACTAGTGTCGACATAGGTTTCTCAGTCTATAGTTGGAAAGTCAAAGCCACCCAGGAAAATGGTATTAGATTTAATGAGGAGTGACTCCAATTCTTGTAAGTAGGTGCCGTGACTTGTCCTGGGCCATAGAGGGAGTTCTATAACCGATGGTTAGTTGGACATGAGTACGTTGTAATGCATCATGCTGTTTAACCAGTCAGGAAGTAAGGCACGTCCTGATAAACTTCGAGACACCTCCACCTTTTTCCCTCCTGCATAGTAGATGGTCTAAATGTGCGGAAGGCTTTATAGCCTTGCACAGCCAGAGTACTCTAAGCTGCTTTAAACCATGTTTCAGTCACTATGCAGATATCTTTGTCCTCCAAGGTTAGAGAAGCTTGTATTGTATGGATATTTTGTTTAGGCTTCTATCAGTGATCAGCAACACCTTCATAGTATTCGTAGCTCATACAGTTATGTTGGTAAGTGTATCTGGTTGACATTGCCTAAAAAGGCAGCATTGGTTGGAAAATGTCTTAGCCAGTATTTGAAAACTTAACAGGGACGGGTGCAGACCATCCCTGGAGAAGCAGCATGGTCTGTCATTCATGTCCTCCCAGACCTACAGGTACTGTATCCCTTTGAATGACACTAAAAGCAAAGCCGTTTATTGAAGTTGATTCGTTTTTGCTCATAATGCAGCATCATTCTTGGTGACAGTAGAATGCTGTTCAGTGCAGGCATATACCTGCCTGTGACAAATAATGAGAGAGCTCCATCATGTCTCTTCATATAATCCCGAAAGGTACATCTCAAGTTGTTAGCACCCACATAGATTATACTGGTACTTGGTGTTCAAGGACTTGACTGTGTGCATGATCTAATTGATTCTAGCACCAGACAAGCAAATGACTGTCAGTTTTTCCTTGGTCATCCTGGTAAGAAGCACATCTGTATGTTTTACAATGGATTCTCCAATTACTAGAATGTTTTTTGAATAGATGCCTACCTTATGGACTTAGCATTTAAGACTTTGAGGCTCCTAGTTCTATGTGAAGCGGTAGGCTTTGCAGGCTGAGGGTGTTACTTAGAGTGTTTAATGCATGTGTTACGTTTTGGGCATGTTTGTGATTTAGGAAAGTTAGTCTTAAGAACCTCAGCGTATGATAGTGTGTTGTATGTGTGTAGTGGTGAGTTGCGCTGTGTAGTATACTGCTGATGATCCTGAAGTCTTGGTTGTTTGTATGTGGGATTTTGTCCTCCGAAGACATTTATGTAAGTACATATCTCTCACACTGCATTGTGCTGTTTAAGTAGTAGGTGATTGTCAGACAGCAAGGGATAGTTCTGACATTGTCTCAAGATGTCTGTCTCAGTCAGGCTGGCTACAGACATTGGATTTGACAGGAATGATGCTGGGAGTGGGGTGTCTAGGTAGTTGATTTAGTTCATAGGTTCATAGGTGTGTACTAGGCTAATGGCCTTGGAGCCTTTACAAGCCTAGCCCATAGAAGTGCCCTGCATCGTGCCGCTTGACGTTAGTTCCCAGTGCCTTTAATCAAGTAGAGCCACTGGAGTGATCCCCAGGGTGAACTTTCTATTTCCCATCCACTCATCAAGATTTCTCTTGAAGAGGGACAGTGAGGTGCTCTGCTTGACATGTGTGGGAAGTCTATTCCAGAGCATGGGCAGTCTCTGGGCAAAGAACCTGTCCCTCTAGCATGTTCTGTTGATTGTGGTAATGAGGTTGAGGTCTCTGGAGCATGTGGTGTGGAGGGATTGGGATTTCTTTAGATGTAGCATTTCTAACAGAGCTGGGTCAGACATGGCTTTGTAAGTTAAGCAGAGATCGCCTCTAAGTAGGAGATATGAGACAGAGAATAGCTGGAGTCTTTTGTGTCTGTCCGTGTAGGACATGTGTTTAATGCCTAGGATCCTCTTCATGAGGTACTTCTGTGGCCTCTCCAGCTGTTGCAGGTGTCTAGTGAGGTACATGCCAAATGGGCCGTTATACTCTATGATTGGTTTAATGAGGGAAGAGTAGAGAGAGACGATTACCTCTTTCTTCCTGGATGCAAAACCCTTGGTAATGAGGTGTGCCCCATAGAAGGACTTTCTGACCACAGTGGCAATGTGGTGGTCGAAGGAGAGGTTGCTGTCAACCTGCATCCCCAGATCTCTTTTAACGCCTTCAGTGTTCAGTGGGCTCCCATCGATGTGGTAATTAGTGGGAACTGAGTTTTTACCAAAGGGGATGATGATGTATTTTTTGGCATTAAGCTTAAGGCCATGGTTTCGACATCGGTCAATGGTCTCAGTGAGGCCTTTCTGTAGGATGCCTGCATCACTTGGGGAGTTAATAACGTCTCCCAGCTTGCAGTTATCTGTGAACTTGGTCAGCCAGAGTCCCTTTGTGTTGGCCTGGACTTCTGAGAAGTAGATGCCGAACAGAAGTGGACCCAGGACCAGTTCCTGTGGGACTCCACTTATGACTGGTCGGCAGTCTGAGTTAGAGTCTGCTACTATCCCACTGTGTGTTCTATCTGTGAACCAATTTTCAACCCACGTAGTAATATAGGGGTTGATACCTAGTTTGGTGAGTTTATCAATAGTTCTCGAGTGAGGAATGGTATCAAAGGCGTTGGCCAGATTGAGGTAGGCTGCATGCACTGCCTTACCTTCATCCACAGCCCTGGTGACTGACTCAAAGAAGTCAACCAGGTTGAGCAGGCATGATCTCCTTTTCACAAAGCTAAATTGCATGGAGTCTATAGTTTAGAGATTTCCTGTATCTTTGTTAATCAGGTCCATGATGATGCGCTCCACAGGTTTACTTATCAGACTCGTCAAGCTAATAGGGTGATAATTCCCAGGGTCTGTAGTCGCTCCCCCTTTATGGAGAGGGATGACTGTAGCAGTGCACCATTCAGTAGGGACAAAGCCTGAGGTGAGGCTGTGGCTGAACAGGGCACACAGATTCAGTGCCAGTTCACTTTTTTAGTTCATGTAGAACACAGCCAGGGATATTATCGGGTGCCATGGAAGCTGTATTCTTGGGCTTGGACAATGCAGCTTTAACCTGTGCTGCAGTAATGCTGGGTGCCTGGCATTCTTCCGGTATTGTGATTGGTCCTTTAGGGGGGATAGAGGGGTAAAGTTGGCACTGTCGGCCAGTATCTTGGCAATATCTGTTGGCTCAGTATAGGAGGTACCATTGTGCAGTAACTCAGAGCAAATCTGGGTATTGCCATGGAAGATGTTCTTCGTGTTTCACTGTTGCAGTCATTACATTTGGGTAATCCTGCTGGCAGGTTGCCCTCAGTCGGCCTGAATTCCAAAGTCCTGGGTTCTGTGTTAGCCGCTGTCGCCACTTCCCTGACGTCAGGTTGTCAGGGGTATAAAAGTTGCGTCCGCTGCCATTTTCTTTAGTTTTTCTTGCCCCAGATGTCAGGTGCCCCCTAAAAGGGTAGCCAAAATTTATATATATATATAAATACATGCACCAATATAAACTTTACCTTCATCTACAAGCAAATACACCACATAGGTTGTATAAATCAGAGAAGGAAAGATAGGTTCCATCAGAAGAAAGGGGGATGGCGGGTGGGTAACCTGGACTGCAACAGTGAATACACTCGAACATCTACATTTATGGTAAGTGTACACAACTGTACTATGTTCTTCATGTTTCACTGTTGCAGTCATTACATTTGGGTAATCCTGCTGGCAGGTTGCCCTCAGTCGGCCCGAATTCCAAAGTCCTGGGTCCTGCATCGGCCGCTGTCACCCCTTCCCTGACTTCAGGTCGTCAGGGGTATAAAAGATGCAGTCGACGCCATTTTCTTTAGTCTTTCTTGCCGCGCGGTGCCCGAAGCAGAAGCAGTTCGCAAGTGCCGGTCAGCCGACTCCTGAGATTTTCGTGTTCGAGTTTCAGATCCGAAGTCTTCAATAAAGCTAAGTATCCCGTTGGGGAAACTTTTTTCTTGCTCCAGACCGACGTCAGAAAAAGTAAATAACTGTATTTCTTGTGGAGAGCAAATACCTCATAAGGACTTTTATTCTTACTGTATTCCTTGCCTAGGCCCTGATCACAACGTTGCTGATTGTCAGTTTTGTGCTAGATTTAACCAACGCACTATTAAGCGTCGGTATGATTTTGCTTTAAACTATTTTGGACGTCAGTTTAATTATCCAGAAATGTCGTCGGATAGCCATCCGACTGCCGGAGTTCACAAAAAAAGCAAAGAAAAGGAGAGAGATAGACAACTGAGGCCCAAAACCGACACCAAAGCTTCTTCTAAGCCAGTCGCCGGTTCTCAGTGAGGCGCTTTCGCAGCCCCTGACGCCCGCTACTTTAGAGTCGCAGGCCGCTACCGACTCCCACATGGAGTCGGCCATGCCGCTTGAAACTCAAGGTATTGGAGCCTCGGATACTATTCCTTCAGATGGGTCTGGAGCCGCTGAGTAGGCACCGGCCTCTGAGGGTGTATTCAGACCTAAACATCTTTACATCAAACTGACTTCAGCTTCAAAGACAAAGGCTAAAGCACCCTCTAAAGTAAAGAAACAAACTCAAGAGCCACGTGGACAGGCCTCTATGCCCAAAAAACAGATGCTCAAAATGGCCGAAGACTTGATTACCTTGATCAGGGGTTTCCATCCCCCTCCTGATAAGAGGCCTAGGCAAGAGACTGACTATGAATCTTCAGATCAGGTTTCTATTTCTTCTGATTCCTCTTCTGATCAGGAATATTCTCTTCCTCCCTATGAGGATTCTGATGCTGAAGAATCTGTTCCTTCAGCTTCTCCTCTGGAGGACTATTCTTTTGGGGAAACCTTCCATACCATGAGGGAGCATTTCCACTAGGAGAGCCAAGAATTTTCAGAATCTAAAAAGAGGCTCAGGGATTTCCTTTTACTACCTCAACACAGGCCACTAGCCATTCCAACTGTGTTAGACAGTGTAGATGATGTGTTTTTGGAGTCTAGTCTTACTCCTGACTCCTTACCTCCAGCTCCTGTTAAGCCTGACAGATATTACAGGGTTCCTGACTCCCATAAATTCCTTTTTAAAAACCCTGCTGCAGACCCAGAAACTATTTCACAGGGTCCCAAGGGAGTTAAGGCTTCCGCTGCAAAAAACCCCTACCCCCTCTGACAGAGATTCTAGGGCACTGGATAGATGGGGAAAAAAGGTTTACACATCTGCTACCTTTGCTATAAGGGCCTTAAACTGTCAGTTTCATATGCTCAAATATCAGCAACATGTCATGGCATTGCTTAAACAGAAAATGTTGTTAAACTCAGAATGTGCAGAAAACAAGGAAATGCAGGATTTATTGCATGCAGCTGAACAAGTTGGAAAGCATACTTTGCAATGTGGTTTTGATTCTTTGGAGGCCTCTTGCAGGGCCGCAGTTACGGGTTCTGTAATTAGAAGGCATGCTTGGTTAAGGGAACAAAATCTGTCTGATCATGTCAAAGTTAAATTATTGGATGCACCTTTACAGCATGATACTTTGTTTGGTGTTAAGGCAGAAGAGGTGTTAAAGAAAATGGAGGACAAAGCTAAATCTATGCAAACTGTCAAAGATTTTTTACAAGTACAGCCACCTAGGTTTAGTAGACACTGGCCAACAAAGAATTGGTCCTTTCCTGTGTCAGACCTCAAAGGGGTAGATCCAGACACCCTAGAGGCAGATCCCAGGCGCAAGGTTCATACAGGTCAAGGCAATGGGGTGCTTCTACCTCCAAAGTTGGAGAAGACAAATCACAACCATACAGGAAACAGTCCCAATGTCTTCCCTCTGCCTGCACCAAGCACTTATCTCCTGGCAGCACCCTTAGGGGGAAAATTAGCACTTTTTTCTCAAAATTGGCACATTATAACCCATGACAAGTGGGTTCTAAATATCATGTCACAAGGCTACAAGTTCCATTTTCATACCCTGCCAAAGGCAAACGGCTGGCCAGATCTGCCAAAAAATCAATGGGCAGAGGCACAAAAACAAGTCTCATCCCTCATGGACATGGGGGCCATTCAACAAGTACCAGAGCAAGAGCAGGGACAAGGATTTTACTCAAGACTGTTCTTGGTACCCAGAAAGGACAAGGCCTGGAGGCCAGTACTGGACCTATCTATTCTGAACACATTTCTGGATATACCAAAATTCAAGATGTTGACTTTGCAGCAGCTTCTGCCCATGCTGGGCAAGAGCGCTTGGCTTGTGACTTTAGACCTAAAAGAGACATACCTGCATGTCCCAATCAGACAATTATGCAGAAGATACCTTAGATTTAAGGCTAGCTCAGTGCATTACCAATTCTCTGCACTGCCCTTTGGCTTATCTACTGCGCCCAGGGTCTTTACAAAGTGCCTGGCACCAGTAATTGCATTCTGCAGACAAAGAGGAATACAAATATATCCTTACTTGGACGACTGTCTAATTCAAGCAGAGAACAAGGACATTCTTCTACAGCATATGGCGTTTGTAAAAAGACTTCTAACGTGCCTAGGGTACACAGTCAAAGAAAATAAATCAAAACTAGTACCCTCTCAAGAGGTAATATTCCTGGGTGCAAGCTTAAATACAACTGCCCAGATGGCTTATCTCACGCCAGACAAACAAAGGCAACTGACTACCTATTTCAAAATGTTGGCAACAAAGGCTCAGTTATCTGCAAGAAAAGTTCTGCAGGCTTTGGGTTTCATGGAATCCTGCATCCTACTAATTCCATATGCAAGACTGCATATGAGGAAACTTCAATGGTACCTAAAAAGTGTTTGGACTCAACATTGCCACAACCTGGAAACTATGATTACTCTCATTCCCTGCCTGCAACAGGAGTTTCGATGGTGGGCAAAGGCTTGTCACAAAAACAAGGGACGGCCATTCACATTACCCCCAGCCAGGCAGACACTAACAACGGATACATCAGATTATGCCTGGGGGGCCCACTTGGCAGGAAGATGCATTCAGGGCACATGGTCATCAAACCAAATGCATCTACATATCAATCAAAAAGAGATGCTAGCTGTTCAGAATGCCCTGACAGCCTTCAAGGACCTACTCCATCCGGGACAACTACTGATAAAGACAGTCAACGCCACGGTCATGTGGTATATAAACAAGCAGGGGGGCACACATTCTTACCCCCTTTGCAGACTAGCCATGACTTTGTGGTACACAGCATTGACTTACCAAGTACATCTGCAGGCACAATTCCTGCCAGGAAGGAAAAATACTCTGGCAGACGAACTAAGCAGAAACCTCATGGATCCCACGAGTGGCAGCTGGATCCACAAGTCTTCAGCATGATAAAAAGGAAATGGGGATGCCCGGACATAGATCTATTTGCCTCCCCTCACAACTACCAACTAAAAAGATTCTGCACAAGAACTTATCACAGACAAGCATGGAAAGTGGACACCCTATCTTTCAGCTGGAAAAACCTATCAGTATATGCCTTTCCCCCACTGCCTCTCCTCCCCAAGATACTCCTAAAGGTCAGACAGGAAAAGCCAAAAATGATACTGATTGCCCCAGACTGGCCTCGCCAGTACTGGTTTCCAATCCTAAAGAACCTGTCTCAATGCCCAGCTTAGACCTTACCTCAAATACCTCATCTACTGTCCCAGCAAAGCAATCAGATCCTGCACAGCCAACTCAGGACTTTAAACCTGGCAGCATGGCGGATAATGTAGTCATACAAAACACATCTCTCAGTAAAGCTGTGATGGATGTCATTTTGGAGGCCAGAAGGCCTAGTACTAGAAAATCTTATGCTGGAAAATGGAAGAGATTCTGTGCTTGGAACCAGGCACAAGGAACTGATACAGCTGTGCCAAATATTCCTCAGATTTTATAATACTTAACTGAGATGCTGGACAAAGGCATATCTTTTTCTTCTATTAAAATTCATGTCTCTGCTATTTTGGCTCATTACAATACAGAGCCACCAATCTTTTCTCATCCCTTATTAAAGCAGTACCTCAGAGGAGCCAAAAATTTAAGGCCTCCAAGGAGATCACCAATGCCTGCATGGGACCTCAACTATGTCTTGGAAAAACTCCTTGTGAGCCAGCTGCTACTGCTGATATAAAGTTTTTATCTTGGAAGACAGCTCTGCTCCTAGCAATAACTTCTGCAAGATGAGTTTCAGAGCTACAGGCACTCATGGCTGAGGAACATTTTATCATTTTTTATCCAGACAGGGTCTCTCTGAGGACAAACCCAACATTTATGCCTAAGGTGGTGTCCAGTGTGGCTCTTAACCAAACTATTCATCTGCCAACTTTTTATCCAAATCCACAGAACAAGGGGAGAGAATTCTGCATTCTTTGGACGTACACAGACAGCTTAGATTCTACTTGGATAGAACCAAAGTTTTCAGAAAGACTGAGCAATTACTAGTGGCATATGCTGCAGGATCACAAGGATAGGCTATCTCAAAGCAGACTATTTCACTGCCACTGCATTCGTTTCTGCTACTTACACCATGGCAAGCCAGTGCCTAAGGGAATTAGGCCACATTCAACCAGAGCTGCAGCTACTTCAGCAACCTTTCTCAGGGGAGTACCAATCAAGGACATTTTAGAGGCTGCTACTTGGAGTTCAGTGCACACCTTTACCAAGCACTATCATCTGCCACTCTACTCTAAATCCAGGGCAGGCTTCGCCACTGCAGTTCTGCAGGGCCTCATAGCCGCTCCTAACGCGGTTTAGCTCCAGCCTCCCAACCATAGCTTTGGGACTCTACCCAAATGTAATGACTGCAACAGTGAAACACGAAGAACATAGTACAGCTGTGTACACTTACCATAAATGTAGATGTTCGAGTGTATTCACTGTTGCAGTCCAGGTTACCCACCCGCCATCCCCCTTTCTTCTGATGGAACCTATCTTTCCTTCTCTGATTTATACAACCTATGTGGTGTATTTGCTTGTAGATGAAGGTAAAGTTTATATTGGTGCATGTATTTATATATATATATATATATATAT
The DNA here is from genome assembly GCF_019279795.1 of Protopterus annectens. Taxonomy (NCBI): domain Eukaryota; kingdom Metazoa; phylum Chordata; order Ceratodontiformes; family Protopteridae; genus Protopterus; species Protopterus annectens. Next base: position 91,917,077 of record NC_056733.1, read on the forward strand.
ATATATATATATATATATATTATTTATTTATTTATTTATTTTACATTTGTTGACTGGGCTAGTCTAACTGGATATTTGTCCATTTTCAGTAGAGGCCCGGGGAGAAAAGCTCCAATATGAACAGTAAACAAGTTAACAACATATAACAAAGACATGTATGAAAACAGTACAGAGGTAGCATTGGTTAAAAGAAATAATATAGTAATATAATTATAGGATAGACATTATGCTAAAAGTTAAACTAAGTAAAACAAAACAGGTATACTAAACACAAAGTGGGTATTGCACAACAGAGTAAAGTATTTATAATGTATCCTCTTACTATGAAAAAAAAAAGTAACAAGATTTAGAGGCCTAGGTTGGAGGCCTAAGTTAGGGGAGTGGGGAAAGGGGTATGAGTAGGAGGGGAAAAGATTTCAGTCTGGGTGAGCACAAGGACAAAGCCACTGAGTTTTAAGATGTTCTTTAATATGTTTTTTGAATAGAGAAGTAGAAGCTAGGTTAGATAGTTCAGGAGGGAGCTGATTCCAGTTTTTACCTATAGTGTTTGAGAACAGTGAGTCACCAGCTTTGTTGTTAGATTTAGTCAAGGAGACCAGGAGTTTATTAGCAGAACGTAGTAAGGGGTAACCTAGGAGTTGTGGAGGTGGAGAAGGATATATATATATAAATTTTGGCTACCCTTTTAGGGGGCACCTGACATCTGGGGCAAGAAAAACTAAAGAAAATGGCGGCGGCCGCAACTTTTATACCCCTGATGACCTGACGTCAGGGAAGGGGCGACAGCGGCTGACGCAGGACCCAGGACTTTGGAATTCAGGCTGACTGAGGGCAACCTGCCATCAGGATTACCCAAATGTAATGACTGCAACAGTGAATATACTCAAACATCTACATTTATGGTAAGGGTACACAACTGTACTTTCTTGATAAAACTGTAGAAGGCTTTGTGATTGTTTTTAGTGTCTGCTGCAATTCTGCCTTCATAGCTGGCTTTGGAGGATTTGATGAGGGATCTCAACTTTTTGTTGAGGCTAATAAGGGAGTTTTTCCAGTCTTGGGACTTTACCTTTTTCTGCAACAGTTTCTTCCTTCTATTGTAGAGTTTATTAATGGCAGGGGACCACCAGATTGGCTTCCTTTTTTTGGAGGAGAGCATCTTGTTTCTGTTGGGCATGGCTAGTTCCATGCATTTATGTACATGTTCGTACAGTGCATTGGTGTATGATTTGGCAGTCATTTGGCTTTTTTCCATTGGCATGGGTGCCATGAAGTTAGCCTCCTCTGTTTTTAGGAGCCTAAAGTCAGCTTTGCTGAAGTTTTTCAAGGTGGTTACCTTTGCAAGGGGTGTGGGTGAGATGTGGATTTCCATGGTGATTAGTTTATGGTCTGATCTGACCAGGGAGGGATTGACTATTGGTGTAGAGCAACAGTTGCCCATATTAGTAATAACCAGGTCAAGGATGTTGCTTCCTCTAGTGGGGGTCAGAATGAGCTGGCCCAGAGCAATGGAATTGATGAATTCCAAGAAATGTGGGTCCAGTGTATTGATGCTTGAGTAGTTTCCCCAGTTGATGGAGGGGTAGTTGAAGTCTCCTAGTATGAAAGTGTTGGGTTGGACCTTGATAGATTCCAGGGTGCTTAGAAACGTGGAGTGAAAGTCTAGGGACATGGTTGGGGACCTATAGCAGGCTATGACTTGGATCACCGTCTTACCAATGTTAGTTGTACCTGAAGTATCTCAGATGAGTTATGCTGGGCTACTAGTCTGGAGGTGTGCATATCCTTTAAGAATATGGAGACACCTCCACCTTTGGAGCTTTGTTCAATGTTTCGGGGCCGAACGGTATGGAATGGGTTGTAGCCTGGTAGCGCAGGGGTGCTTTCTGCTGCTTTAAACCAGGTCTCCGTGATAGCACAAATGTCGATTTTCTCCATTTTAAGTAGTGCTTCGAGTGAGTGCATCTTGAGGTTTAGACTAGTTCTAAGCTGTAGGGTGGGTATCGGATGGCAGTACCACCTGGGTTTGTTAGTTTAGGTAGGCAACTAAACTACATTTAGTTTTGTTAGACTAGGTGTTGCTTATTGCAGCTCAGTGTCTCACTAAGCACAGGTCACTTCAGCCAGAAAATTAGTGCATTGAGGCCTGTTTGCTTTACCAAGGCTTCTTATAGAGGAAAAGCTCTTGCTCAGACAACCCACTATAGAACAGTAGTGTACTGTCAGCTCTTTTTTTCTACCCTTTTTGTTGAGAAATGCTGTTTGGAACACTTGGAAGATTATAAAGTCTGTGCAGCTTTTTGTCAGTGTTCAGGGCTTCCAACTATGTTCAGAGTCTTGATTCATGGACCCTAGGTGATCTCAGCTTAGCACAAGTTTATAAGAAAGGAAATGAGGGAGGAAAAGCAGTCAGGAAAAGCTATAAACGTAAGTGTAGTGGAGCTCAGTAAGTAGATTCTTCAGCCAGAGTTCTCTCACCACTATGAATGTGAACTACAAGTTCTGTGTCACAGGTAAGCTAGAGTTACAGACAACTGTAAAATGGTAGAAAAGCCAGTAACTCTGCATCCACAGGAGGAAACAGCAATATTTGGGTTCAGGGCAGAAGCTATATAATAAAGTGGCTGGGAGGGTAGGAGAAACAGTACAAATTCTATCAAGTACAAGCAGGGACAGCAGCAGATGTAACCGGCCAAGGGTACTTTTAACTGCAAATTGTATCAGGCAAAGTTTAGCAAAACTGAAAAAAAAAACTTCAGGATATGAGCAGCTAAAGATAACACAGAACTTGCAATAAATCACAATACTCCCACTTTTGTGAATCTAACTACAAAGCACCAGACCAGGCAGAGAAAAACCAGTAATGGATAACCCTTGTAGGCTGAAATCACCTAGTATAAATGGAAAAGAGGCGGTAGGGGATGGACCATGTTAATAAAGGTGTTTATAGTGTTGGACAAAGTATTAAAGTTTCTAGAGTAAAAAAGAAATGAGCAGTATGAGATATTTTTTTCACTGCATATGTTGTGTTATAATCCATTTTAAACTAGACTTAGTTGTGCTTACTAAATGAGCTAGTAAAGACCAATTGCAGATTGTTGTTCAAAAAATCTGCTACACATTTCACCTGTATAATCTCCATTCTGTCATTTAGGAGGGATGATCTAAGACTTGAACTAGGAATCTGTCTTTGTAGTCCAATGTCCAGGCTATAAGTTGGGCTGATTTCTTTGCTCCACTCTCTGCAATTGGGCTACTTGAGTGTGATGCTGTAGTAAATGCAAGAAATATGGTAGTTGCTTGTTCTGGAAAAAAGGTATAGCAAGGCTTACTGCTGAACTAAAATCTCAACATAGACGAATGAATAATGTTTGAATATCCTGGATAAAGAACCCAGGCAGTAGTCACCAGAGCAGCCATGGTCAGCTATCTTTGAAACAAATAATTACCTCTTGCTTACTGTCCAGCTCTGTTTTGGAAAGTCATGGAATAGCTCATAGGTCATACAACCAATTCAACAACTGCTGCTACACTATCTCACAGACAGGCAACACAGTAGCTAATGACATGTAAATTTTTATCACTTCAAACAGAACCCCTCTGAATCCCAAATAGCTAGCAGTCCAATACCCTTAATGTCAATAGCCTCACAAGCAGGTTTTATACTAGCATTTCACTTCAAAGAACTGTGTTCAAAAGCACGTAAACTACTTAAAATGTGGTAAAAGTCAAGATCTAAATTCATTCACAGCAGTCCACGTAGCTTTTCGAGATGGCAGCTGTCTAGATCTGTAAACATCCTGCCACTTTGTGGATAGCCCTAAGACATTTCAAACCCGCCTTATAATCCAGTTACCAAAACCCCAAAATCTTTGTTTTGCTCAAGACTTGTGAAATGTGTCAAACCCATGCCCAGTCACTAAAGTACTTAAACTGTTAATACAATCTAATTGTAGGACATACGAATAAGGGGCCTCTTTGAAATGCTCAGCATGTTTTTTCGGCTGGCTTCAGTCCCATGATAGGCATGTCAAGTAACCAGTGCCATTTTCAGCAACATAAACAAAGACTTGCTTTCTGGGTACATATTCTTAGATTTGACATGGGCATTATCACTTACTCCTCTTAACAAAACTTGCCAAAATCAACTTTGTTACTCATGATCTAGCAGGAGTAGTGGTATACTGGATTATAATGCTGAATAGAAAATCCTGAAATGTCAAAATGTTTAACTCAAATTACCTATTAGTAGCATACATGTGCCGTGTATGTACACTTTGCCAGTACACTGCCATTCAACAAACAATGTGACTTCCCTCTTAGTGAAACTAGGAAAGAAACACTAACATGGTTTCTGTGTGTGTGTGTGTGTGTGTGTGTGTGTGTGTGTGTGTGTGTGTGTGTGTGTGTGTGTGTGTGTGTGTGTGTGTGTGTGTGTTTATAGCTCTCTACACATGTATGTGAGTAGGTATTTTGATTTTAGCATTTTAACATGTAAGCATTTTGGCATTTTAACCTTGTACATTCAGTATTGTGAGTTTCGGTATATTGCTTTTCAGTAAGTTGACATGGATCTGATGTGGCATGGCTTTGTGATTACCTCAGTATTAGATGTCAGATATTGGATCTTTTACTAGCAAGTGCCACAAGTCATTCTGTGCCCTATCATTTTTCTTTCTTTTTTTAATTATCTGATGTCAGACCTACCAGAATACAGATAACATCTACATGCATACATATATACATACATTGAAATAAAGCCCTTCTAGCCTGCCAGGATTCCAAAACATGTTCCCATAATAAGTGAGCAAGCTGCTCTTAGAAATATCTAAACTAGTGCTTCCTTAATGTAATTTGATAGTGAAGTCCATGCATCAGCTACTCTCCGAGAACTAATTAGTACACTTCTCATTCCTATATAATGTTATACATAGGTTGTCTGATGACTCTGTACTATGTTTTGATAGCCCCAAACATTCCCAGAGGGAGATGTCTCTAAATGCCCTATATACCTGCATACAGTCTCCTCTCAAATGTCTGTATGAGACACTGTACAAGTTAGTTCAGATATGTTAGCCTTTCATGATAACTTAAATTTCAACATCCACATATGCCCTTGGTATTTTTCCACTGTACTCTTTCCAGTTTATTCATGCTTTTTTAATTATACATTTTCCATACTATTCTATACTCAAGTTTGTGCCTTCTGTGGAAGGTCGGGCACCGGGCTGGCAACTCGACACCGTAAAAACTCTCCTGCCAATTATGAGCGGGCAGGTGATCCACTGTGGTGACCCCTAACCAGGAAAAGCTGAAAGAAGAAGAAGATTTCTATAATCAAGTTTGGGTCTAACGTAACTAACAAACAATGACATTGTCATTTCTGATTTCCTAGACTTTATAAATCTTTTTATACAACCTATGGTTCTATAATGGTCATTAATTAATTGGTTGATATGATTAGAAAAAACTTTAAAGCTGGATCTACCGGGTCCTTAAATGAAGCTGCAGTTTCAATCACTGTGTGGTATATTAAATATTCACCTTTCAATTTATGTCTCCCAAATCATGTATGCTTTGCTTTTGATGTATTTATCAGCATGTTATTCTCTTGTACCCAAATGGTCAATTTAGTCAAGTTCGTTTGCAGACATGCCTTATCTGTAACACTTGTAATTAGTTTATCCAATTTCAGGACATCTGCATATAGACTTTAGAACACCTCTTATGAAAATGTTAGGTCTGAAAGATACAATTTAAACAAGTAAGCGCCTAGGACAGAGTCCTGTGGGACACCCTGACTGTAACAAAAATTTCACCTGTACAGTTGCTGTATGATACTTGCTATGTCCTATTTGTAATCCATGCAGCTATCCATCTTATCAAGAGTACATTGATACCTAGTTGTTATAATTTATTGATCAGTGTTGTGTATGACCCTATCAAATGCTGAAGTTAAATCTATATAAATTACGTCACAGCACATTTTTTCATTCATAGCTGTTATTATATTGTTATAGAACATAATGTTACAGGTGGTAATAGATCTATTTTCCACATATGCATGCTGAGATATGGTTTCAAGTCCCAACCTATCCAGTTCTGACAATAACTTATCAACTATTATCTTCTCATTGTTTTTCCACAACATGAACATAGACTTTTAAGGGTTTGTATAACTCTGGGTTTGTCATACTCCCCCTTCAATTAAAGACAGGTTTAATAAGCACATGTCTCCAATCTTGAGGAATTTCCCCATATTTGTATGTCCTAGAAAATAATAGCTATAATGGTGCTGTAAGTTCTTGCTGAAGTGTTCTCAGGTCATTATTACTAATTCTGTCTCCTTCTTGTGCTTTGTTTGGATCCAGTTTGCACAGTTCTTTTCCACTGTAATCTAGTTTGATTCTAGTATCTGAGGTTACCCGGATGTCACTAGGAAACCTAACACCATCTTTGTGGAGCCAAACTGTTTTGCATAAGATTTTGCAAATTTATGTATTGTCTGTTGTGCCTGAGAATAAATTTTAGAATCTGCACACATTTTATCAGTTTGTATATCTTTACTCCTTCCACGCCTTATATATCTATAAAAAGGTTTACTATTATGCTGAATATCTTTATGTACATTTTCTTCACATTTTCTTGATCTTGTCCCACACTCTTCATAATTTGTTTGTCCAGCTTGTTTATTTCAGTTTTCAAAGTTGTAGTTTGACCCCTCTTCCATTTGTTATATATATATTTGTCTCTCATCTTAATCAGGTATCTTGTTCTTATGGAAATATATCCCCTGATATTGTATGCATAGATCCTGATATTAAACATTAAACATTATTTAGATTTTTTGCACTCAAACAATTTCTCTTTCAAAACTTTCCACATTCCATCCAAAGTTTTTACACTGAACACATCACTCCAGTTAGTTTTACATAGTGACTGTTTTGCTTCCATAAAACCTGTAACTAATCTTCTCTGCTTTGGTTTAGATTTCAGTTTCTGACTTCCTAACCCAGCCAACCATATTAACAAACTACAGCTCAAACTGCAAGAAAACATTACTGTACTGTGGCACTGGATAACTCAAATTAACCTAATTATTAAAACCATAAAGTCAGCATGAATGATATTTTGTATGCCTCAAAGTTTGCAACAAGACTTCCATAAATGTCAAAGACTTTTAGAAAAATAATATCACCCAAGTCTCAGAACACACCTTATTCCTGCGAAAGCCAAATTGCTCTAATACAATTCGCGTGACACATAACGAGCGAAACGCGAGTACATCGAACGCACTAAACCACGAAAGTGGAAATATCGAATTCGCATAGATGGCCCATCTGCGGAATAGCTCCGTAAGGTAAGTGTGCAATAGTTACAGACCTTAGGGTTAGGGTGCGGGTTAAGGTAAGTGCATAGATAGGTAATGTATGTAAGGTTTAGTGTTGGGTTTAGTTAAGTGTATGTGTATGGAATATTTAGTTTGTTTGGGTATAGCTCAGTAGGGTAAGTGTGCAGTAGTTATGGACCTTAGGGTTAGGGAGGGATTAAAGACAGTGCATAGATAGTTGTATATGTAGGGTTTAGTGTAGGGTTAGAAGTAGGGTTTTGGTGCTTTACTTTTGGTTAGTGTGTTGTTTTTTACTGTGTTTCAGTAGGTAGTATGTTGCAGGCGGTGTGGTTGGCCAAGTATGAGAGATCGAGATTTCGAATTTCGTGGTTTAGTGCGTTCGACATACTCGCGTTTTGCTCGATGTTATGTGATCCTATCTCGCCTACATTCTGAATGATGGGTTCGGAGCCGATCCTCGGCTCATGCCAAAAGTCTCTTATTGGCTGAGCTTACTATATCCCAGGATGCACCACCACCAGTCCCCCAGATCTCGTTTGCCGCTTCCCGCGAAAGGCGTGGTCTCGAGCTGGCTGGGCTAAGTAGTTTATTAAACTAACTTTTCTGTCAGTTTTGCTGTTTTGCTCACAAAAGCTGTTTTAACAGCTATCTAACTTTGTGCGATTTGGATTTGGAATTGTTGTGTGTGATTGGGTTCAGTTTGTTTGCCTCCCTCCATCCAGGGCCTTCGACTGTTAATCTTTATACTTACAGGGTCTCTAGTAATTGTACAAATTGGTTAGAGTTACCTGTTCCTTTTACAGGAAGAGTTGGCATTATTTATTACTGCTTTTATATCAGCAGTAAAATTTAGTGTACTTTCCTGTCAGAGTGACTAGATTTGTGCATCAACATGTCTCAACCCCTAGGCCTTCTTTAAAAAATGTTCTAAATGTGCTTTTAAGATGTCTGTTACTGATGACCATCTACTTTGTGTTTATTGTTTAGGGGCAAAGCACTTGCAGGAGTCATGCAGCGTATGTCACGCTTTTTCCTCAAGGGTCCTCCAGGAGAGGAAAAATAAATTGATTCTCAAAGGGTTGATTAAACCCTCTTTTGAAGAAGCCTTGTCTTCCTCTCCGACTCCTGCCAAAGAAAAAGGGCTTGGCTCCGACCAGTCCGTCGGATCCGACTGCCAAGAGACCTAGGCAGGCCTCTATGGCTGGGGCATCGAGGCTTCCCGAAGGGCCCGGCGTCGGCTCCGGAATCTGGTGTGTGTGTTTCATTCTCATGTCGCCGAGCCGGTCCCTAGTCCCTTGGGGCCGAGGAGAGGTCTTCTCGAACCCGTTCTGTCTCCTCGATTCTGATATAGACAGGGTGCTCCAAAGACTTTTCCAGTCCCCAGTCTTCCAAAATTTGTTTGGTTCCGACCCAGTTGGCCTCGGGCCGATGACCATGACCCACCCGTGCATTGTTCCTCCTCCGACTGAGCAGGTGATCTCAGGGCGGCTCAGGACTTACTCCAACCGGGCCCTCGGGTCGAAGTTTGTCTGTACGGACTTCTTCGGCTGGACCCGGGGTGATGTTTGGGACCTATGCTGGTTCCGAGCCTCCTCTCGGTGCTCGGCTGCGGGACTTCCGTCTACCATCATGGCGAGACCGGACTCTCCCAGGATTCTGGGGTCCGGCTTTCAGGGCCATGAGGAGTGCCTTGGCCAAATCCTCTTGCCATCTCGCCTTCCTGGGCGTGGAGACTGGGTCTTTGGCAGTTCCCCTGTCCGTAGCCAGCGGAGCCCGAGGCCTGAGGTTACCCCAGTGGGGTTCCCCTCCTCCTGAGGGTTCTTGGGTCGTCTTCAGAGGAACCCCAAGGAAGAGATCGTGCAAGAGGAAGCACGTGGACTCCCCGAGTCTATTACATCGGACACGGATATGGATGATGCGGAGGGGTCCCCTAAGTCGTCCTCAGACGATGTCTCCTTTGCAGACATCTTAGAGATCCTCAGTGCTCCTCAAGGCCTTTGGGGCTCAGCCCTCCGCCTCCTGGGTGTCTCAGCTTCTGGATTTAGTTTGTGGAACCAGTCCCTTCTCGTCCAAACAAATTCTTATCTGCTCCCCGAGAAGGAGTTCCTTACTAAAGGCGTGGCTGTAGATGCCATGGTGGTGGCATCTGCTACACAACAGGACGTGGCAGAGGCTTCAACGTCCATCCATCCTCCTAATAAGGAGTCTAGGAGTATGGATAGACCCTGACTTCAGCGGCCTTTACCTTAAGGTCTCTGAATTATTTGGCACATTTTACCAGGCTTCAGAGGGATCTGGTCAAGGAGTTGTCAGACTCCCTCTCGGGTAACCTACCTGAGCAGCTAGCCCAGTCCGTTAGCTCTCAGTTGGCTATCCCACGTCAATTGCTAACTCGTCCATGAGGCTCATTTCTTATGCACAGGCGTGGCTCTCGTAGACAAGCCTGGCTGTCAGTTTGCGGAGGCCTTCAAGTCTTCCCCTTTGATGGGTCCTCATTGTTTGGACCCAAGGTGAAAGACACCCTTACCGCTGTGAGCAAGAGGGAAAAACGTTATCTGCCGAGGGGCCCGTTATTCCACTCCCTTTCGGCCTTACCCCAAGGCCAAAGGAGGGAAAATGTGGTTCGAAAATCTAAGTTTTCTCCCAACAGCAGGAAGATTCCCGTCCAGAGGCAGAGCGGGAAATTTTTCAGGAGACGCCGTCCCAGAGGAGTCCTTTCGTGGCTCTTCAGCCTCCCACACATGAGGGATTGCCCGGCTGTGCTGCTCGAGCCAGTCGGGTGTCGTTGCCAAGCACCTAAAAGCCTGGGAGTCAATCACTCAGGACAGTTGGGTGCCGGATAATTGCCGGAGGTTACACCATCCCATTCAAATACTCACCCCTCCGTCCAAGAGAATCCCGGACCCACCACCCAGTCAAAGGGAAATAGCAGCCGCAGAAGCTTCAAAGCTGCTAGAAAAGGAGTCATCCAACCGGTCCCCACAGACCAAATCGGATCAGGAAATTACTCCAGGTTCTTTTTAGTGCCAAAAGACAGGGGACCTGAGACCAATATTGGATCTGAGCAGACTGAACCTATCCGCCACCGAAATCCAAATTCGAATGGTCACGTTGCAATCCATTCTCCCGTTGTTGGAGAAGGATGTTTGGATGTGCTCCATAGACCTCAAGGGCGCCTATTATCACATACCGATACATCAGGCGTCCAGAAGGTATCTGCGCTTCAGCCTGGGAGCCAGTCATTACCAATTTTGTGCTCTGCCCTTTGGTCTCACCACAGCCCCAGGGTGTTCACCAAGTGTTTGGCAGTAGTGACGGGTCACCTGAGTCTTGGATTCCAAGTGTTTCCCTATCTCGACGACTGGCTCCTGACTGCCACCACCAGGCATCTACTTATGGACAACCTCAAAGCCACCATCTCCTGGGTGTTTCCCTAGGGATTACATTCAATTGGTCAAAGTCTGTCTTGCTGCCCTCTCAGCGCATAAAGTTTATAGGAGCAGAGATAGACTCAAGATTGATGCGTGTCTTTCTTCCTGCCGAAAGGATCCGAACTTTACAGGGCCAAGTTCAAGCTCTGATCTCGAGATCCAAAGCCCCAGCCAGGATGGTCCTACAGGTTCTAGGCTCAATGTCTGCCACGGTACTTTTAGTTCCTCTAGCAAGGTTACACATGAGGATTCTTCAGTGGCTCTTATCAACTCAATGGTCCTTTCAAGATCTTCCCTCAATCATCACATCATGATTACGGAAATATGCAAAGGGACCTTCGCTGGTGGCTTCAGACATCCAACTTGGATCAGGGAAAACCCTTTGTTCTCCCTCCAGTGGTTACCCTGACGACAGATGCCTCCCAGATAGGGTGGGGGCATTGTCTGGGCAGGCTAGTTCAGGGCTCCTGGCTTCGGTGAAGCTCTTCTCCACATCAACGTGTTGGAGATGAGGGCTGTACTTCTATCCCTACAGGCCTTACACAAGTTCCTTCCTCAGGGCATCATCGCCATCCACACAGACAACATGTCGGTGGTTTGGTATCTGAACAAACAAGGAGGGACCAGATCGTATCCCTTTGCAGAGAGGCCATGAGAGTGTGGGAATGGGCTGTAGCTACCAACCGCTTCTTGGTAGCGACCCACATCCCGGGAAAGTCAAATGTATTGGCGGACAAATTAAGCAGGACAATTCTCTCTCCTCACGAATGGTCTCTAAACCGTAGCAGCCCAGGTTTTCAAGAGATGGGGGTGCTGCGACCTATTTGCGACTCCACAAAACACCAAGTGCCAAACGTTCTTCTCCTTGATTCCACATCAGGAAGTACCAGCCATGGATGCTCTAGCACAACCTTGGCCAACAGGGTTGCTTTATGCTTTTCCTCCAATTCCACTCCTTCCCAAAGTTATTCAAAAAGCTTCTCAGCTAGGGTCTTCAATGATTCTGATTGCCCCATACTGGCCTCGTCAGATATGGTTTCCTTACCTGAAAAAGCATGCAGTGGGCGATCCGTGGACCTTAGACCTGATCCCGGATTTGCTAATCCATCAGTCGGGACATTGGCATCAGTCCCTTCAATCTCTGAAATTGACAGCTTGGCTCCTCCACTTCCAACCTTAGTTAGAAGTCACACACTGGACCGGAAGTTGTTCACATTTTATCTTCCCACAAACCCACCACTAACAAATTGTACCTCAGTAAGTGGAAGAGGTTTGCTATCTGAAGCTCAACTCAAGGGCTTAGACCCTATCACTGCTCCTGTCCCAGAGGTTTTGAAATTCTTAACATCCCTATTTAATCAGGGATCTTCTGTCTCAACTATTAAAGTTCAACTAGCTGCTATCTCTAAATTCCATGAATCCACGGATCCTCCTTTGATGAGCAGCAGACTATGCAAAACATTCATTAAAGGTGCGAGCCTGTTAAGACCACCAGTTTTTCATCCTGCACCTCCGTGGGATCTTGATTTGGTGCTGCGCATTAACATCTCCCCTTTGAACCGGCTGCTACATGCGAGTTAAAATATCTGTCATGGAAAGCGGCATTCTTAGTGGCTATTACTTGCAAGAAGAGTCTCAGAGCTTCAAGCCCTGTCTATTAAACCACCGTTTGATTTTCCACAAAGATAGAGTATCACTTAGGCCTAATCCATCCTTTGTCCCAAAGGTCTGTTCTAGTTTCTGTCTTCAACAATCTCTAGAACTACCAGTTTTCTTTCCAAAATTCTCTAATGAAGCAGAATACACTCTCCATAAATTGGATGTTCACAGGCAATTACGCTTCTATTTAGACAGGACTCAGCAACCGTAAGTCAGACCAGTTGTTTGTGTCCTTCTCAGATAATAAATTGGGCCAAACCATCACAAAAGCTACAATCTCAAAATGGATCAGAGATTGCATAACTCAGGCCTATTCTTCTTGAATAAGCAACTTGCATCATCTATCAAAGCTCATTCTACCAGAGCTATGGCTACTTCTATAGCTTTTCATTCCAAGCTCGCTATTTGGAAATTTGTGCTGCGGCTACTTGGTCCAACCGCACACTTTCATTTCCCACTACAAATTGGATGTGGCATCTAAAGGGCGAGCTTCATTTGGTTCCACGGTACTCAGGAGTGTTTTCCAGTGAGCCACCCAGGATTCAGGTGCTAGGGGCTGTCCCATCATTCAGAATGTGGCGAGATAGGATCACATAACATCTTTTAGTTATGTACTCACCATAACTTCAGATGTTTGGGATCCATCTATCCTCCTAATCTACCCTCCTTCCCCTGCCTTGCAGATCAGAAGAGATTGAACGGTTTTGAGCTCCACTGTTTTTATCTTGTTTCATCTGACGATGTTATATAAGCAGGGTATGCATGTGTGCATGTATGCGGACAAACTAGATCTGGGGGACTGGTGGTGGTGCATCCTGGGATATAGTAAGCTCAGCCAATAAGAGACTTCGCTCTTTGGCATAAGCGTGCGGGAGCCGAGGGATCGGCTCCGAACCCATCATTCAGAATGTAGGCGAGATGGATCCCAAACATCTGAAGTTATGGTGAGTACATAACTAAAAGTTATGTGTCGTGCGAATTGTATTCTAGTAATTCGGCTTTCACCGGAATAAAGTAGACCCGGTTTCCTTATGGTTCCTACCATGTCTTTTAGGTTTACACAGAAAAACTAAAACAGGTGATAATGTCTTGCTACAAATGAAACTGAGCTACAGAATTTCTTACCATTCATTAAACTGAAACAAAAAAAAAAAGCTTTTGCCAAAAATGACTTATTGCCCAAACTAGAAAATGCCTTTCCAGCAATCTCCATGTATTTGTCACATAAATCCTCACAAATGCAGATTGCTGAAAATAAAATCTGTTGGTTATTTTTTCTCAGAAATCCTTGAATTCATTATTGCCCCATTCTTCAAAAAAACTAACAGGCTACCAGTAACTCAAACAGAATCAAACTGCTTGCATCTTCCCTATATAAAGTAGCAAGTCTAGGCAATAGTCCACCTGTGCCTACAAAATGTTTTGTAAGAACAGGTTTGTACAGTCTTAGCTCTAGCAACATTGATACCCTATCCCTAAACAGATCACCTTTTAGGGCAATAGACACCCCTTCAAGTGATTGTCCTATTTTGACCAACTTCACAGAGATTCTAGAGCAAGCTGAAAGAATTTTTCCTCATTGAACATAAATGTATGTGCTTTAGAGATACTGAATGGGTAATTCTGTTGTAAAAGGAAGCAAAATCTCTTAATGAAAAAAAAAAACTGTTGTTGAGTCAAACTGTCATTCTTGTGAGAAAGAATACAGTATAGAGGATTATGAGGGAATCACAGATCATAACTGGTTTATTATGTGTTCGAGATATGGATGCCAAAAATTCACCTCTCAAGTGAATCAACCACTCACATCCTTTGAAAGGGAATATTCTGCCACTGATGAATCTTGATTCCCAATGGGAAGATGTGCCAGTCTTATAGTCAGGAGTTGCATTTGAGCTTGCTACCATTACAGGACCAGTGCATGCAAGGGTATGCACAGTCGAGTACCATGCCAAGTGTGTATTGTCACATAGAATGGCATAGATGTGAAAGGGAGTAGTCTGCCAATTTTTTAAACAAGAAACATCTTTATTAAATTATTACGACATAGGCACTCATACATTTATATAAAACAAACCATATTGACATAATCTTAGTTGCAAGCATTTTACATCACAAACCGTATTGACATAATCCTAGTTGCAAACATTATACATCACCTATAATCTACCCAATCATTGTCAGTCAGACATTACATAGATCATTCCTCCTCTGTATGTATTGTTCTCACAATTCCCATTTTTTCCTTCGTAATTTGCTCCTACCCTTTTCTAAAGATCCCAGTTCCAGTTTTTTTTATATTTGTTGCTGTATTTACTACCTCTTTTACAGTTGGTTTTGAATTTGATTTCCTTTTTGGAGTAATTGCTTTTTTGGCAGCCACTATATTTAGACTCAACAAGGCCTTACTATGTCTAGGCAATTCCAATTCTGTGTCATAGCTCAGAAAAATAATTTCCCTAGTTACACCAGTTTGCTCACCCAGTATCTCTGCAGAGAATCGTTAAAGTCAGTCAACTCATTACACTTCCCAAAAATATGTTCCCAATTACCTCTTTCTTCCCCAATACGTCTCCAACATTTGCTGACTACTTGAGGAAAAATTCTCTGGAGTCTACTTGGGGTATAAAAATAAAAAAAAATCCAAGCAGAAATCCTAAATCTTCTAGATTTTGTTTCATATTTGGGAGGCAAACATATATCCCCCATTATTTATTTGTGAATTGTTTATTTAAACTCTCTTCCCAATCCCGCTTAACCTCCTCTGATGGATTTTTGTATTTATCATGTAATATTTTGTGTGTTCTTCTGCTTGTGCTATGTATAGGAGCCTTAACTGTGTGGTTCTGAAACATCCCTTAAAATTGGGTAATTCCAATCTGCCTTGCTGTATTGGAAGAATCAGTTTATCCCACTTGACTCTTGCTGTCTTCCCCTCCCAGATAAAATCCTTCAGCTCTTTATTAATTGTTATTCACAACTTCTCCTCTTGTTGATAAAAAATATGCCTGACCTGTATATAATATTAACCCCTGCTCTGACTTCTGCCTCTATTACTACACAGTTCAAAAACTCATTTAAAGTACACCTGATGAATACCTGGCTATGTCCATACATTACATAACCTCTGTTTGTCCACTCTTAACATCTACTTATCCTATTATACTTACTGTTAATTTGCTACAGTCTTAGGAATCTTTTCTCCTGATTTCAAATTTAATATCACTTTATGTTTAACCATGTTATTTGATTCTATATTAATGTTCTTTTATTTTGTATATATCTTGTATTAGTATCATGTGTCTAATTGGGTCTCCCTGATAACACCGACACGCCAAAACACCGACAATGAAATAACAGACACGACAAAACCGAAAGTTCAAAAACACGAAACTTCACATACCCGACAAACCACAATCCCGACAATCAACAAAACAAATACCTTTCCCGAAAAACACACACACAGCACAAGCACACCAAAAACCTTACAAACCTACACTAAACCTGACATACACAACTATCTATGCACTAACCTTAACCCAAACCCTAACCCTAAGGTCCGTCACTATCGCACACTTACCTTACCCACACCCTAACCCTAACTCACTTAATCCACCCCTAACCCTTGAGTCTGTCACTATTGCACACTTGCCTTACCCGCACCCTAACCCTAACTCACTTAACCTGCCCCTAAACCTAAAGTCCGTCACTATCGCACACTTACCTGACCTGCACCCTACCCTAACATCCGTCACTATCACACACTTATCTTACCCACACCCTGACCCTAACGTCCGTCCCTACTGCACACTTACCTTAACATGTCGGTGTTCTCAGCATTGGGATTCTCAACTTTCGGTCTTCTCCGTTGTCGATCTTCCAGTGTCGGTGTTCTCGTTGTCAGCATTGTGGACTTTAGGTGTTTTCAGGTAGACCCGTTTAATTATATCTTACTTACCGTGGAGCTTTTCTCCCCAGGCCTCCACTGTAAATGGACCTGTGTCCAGTCGGGACTGTCCTGGTAAACAAATGTAAAATAAAATAAATAAATAAAAATAATATCATCTGCAAGCAGAGACAGCTTTTCTTGACTACCACACCAATTATATCCTTGAATTTCTAAGTCCCTTATTTTCTTTGCCAGTGGTTCTAAATATAATGCAAATAACAAAGGGGAAAGAGGACACCCCTGCCTAGCAGAAATTAACAGAGAGGAACCTGCCCACTTTAATTTTTGCCTTTGATCCCTCATATATCCTCCTAATCAATCTTATAATTTTAGCATGGAATGCAAACGCTTCCATTGCCTTGTCATAAATTCTCAACTTACTCTGTCAAATGCTTTCTCTGCATCAAGACTCACCAACAACAGTGGTATTTTCTTAGATTTTGCTTCCCTCTGGATCATCAATTTTGTGTAAATGTTGTTGAATGTTTGCCTCCTCTCCACAAAACCAGATTGATCCATATCTATCAATTTTGGCATCACTTTTGCCATTATTTTAGCTGTTATAGACTTAAACTCTTTATAATCATGGTATAGTATTGAAATGGACCTGTATGAAGCTGGATCTGATGTAGCTTTACTCTCTTTAGGTATTACAGCTACCAGCACTTTCTTCCAGGATGTTGGTACTTCTCCTCTTAAAATACTGTTAAACAAAACCATCCTGATCTTTATCATTTTCCCCCTCCTAGCCTCTAGTCTACTACAAGAATATCATCTATTCCTGGGGACTTTCCTGTAGATTGGTTATATATCACCATTTTATCTCATCTCCTTTTCTGTTAGTAATTGAGACTTGTCTACCTCTAACCTTGGCATATTTAATTCTTCCATAAACATTTCCATTTGTACCTTTTCTTGATTTTAGTATTTCTCTGCTTTATCCAAATTTTCATATAATTTCCAAATTATTTCAAATGCTTAAAAGCTTTTGTGCTGTAGAGTTATTATAAAAAACACAGCAGTCTTTCTAAACTCATGTATGTCATTGAGATAATCCCTTATTTTCTGCTTAGCATTCTGCAGTTGCTCCTCTTCTTGTTCCATAAGATTCCCTCTATTTACAATACTTTAACATTTGTCAGTCCCTCTAAATAATTCCTGTTACTTCTTAACCATATCTCCTTTTCTTTTATTTATACCCTACCTTTAAACACCAGATTAATTTTATCGCACTCTCTAGCTATATTTTCAGAAGAAATTTCTACCTTCTCTAATAGCTCCCAAGTAATTTCCACTACCCATTACTTAAATTCCTCTCTTTTCAACAGATAGATGAGAAAGCGTCAGTGTCTCATTTTTATTTAATTACCATGTGTTTTTGTTTTAGTTATTATTGGCACATGATCTGAAATAGTTATTGGGTGAGTATCAATACCTTCAATTAAATGCATTTCCTGTGAAATGTAAACTCTGTCTAGCTTAGCTCAGTTTTTGTATCATGGGGAATAATATGTAAATTCACTCCAAACTCCTAGTACTGAATTCACATCTTTCGTGCCAAATATTTTCATAAATTTCTTCAAAAATCTACGTTCTTCTCTTTTATTTTTCCTTCTGGGCCCCCAGACACATCTTCGCTGTTGCAAATCAAGTGCCAGACCCCACCTATAAGTAACATTCCTTAATGAAAGCTGATTGTGTGTTTCTCCCAGCATTTTCTTAAGCTCCATTATAGCAGTTTTAGGTGGAATGTAAATACATGCCAGTGTAATTGTCCTCCCTTACCAGTAGCCCCTTAGTACTACAGGTCTACCATTATTATCTTTTTATCTTCTTCTTTGGCTATTGGGAGTTCCTCTTGCAATTAATGTAAGTATTCTTCTTTTCCTTTTTCCCAGGTTTTCCGCTGAATAACCATCCTGAAAACCGTTCTTTGAAGTGTATCTCTTGTAGTATAGCTAGTTGCATTCTACATTTTAATATAGTTCACTACTCTTTCTTTTTTGTATTTATCTGTGAAAGCATTGACATTTAAAGACATTACAGAAAGCATCATTGTATTTAAAAGTTATTATTCTTACCTTCTGTGTGTAACAGTTTTTTTTGTTAAATGTCTAGATGTTCTTCATGTTTCACTGTTGCAGTCATCACATTTGGGTTATCCCTGCCAGGGTAGTCCTTGGCCAGCCTGAATACCAGAGGTTTAGTATTTCTGTGTCGGTTGCTATCGCTTCAGGACTGATGTCGTCGTCAGTAGTATAAAGTAAGGCAGCCAACGCCATTACATCGGTCTTTCTTGCCGAGGACCCCGAACCAGAAGCAGTTTGCACAATTGCCAGTCGGCTGCTACCTGAGTTTCATCTTCCGAATTGAAGCTCAAGTCTTCTAAAGCTAAGTACCCCATTGGGGATCCTTTTTTCTTGCTCTAACCGATGTCAGAAAAAGTTAACAATTGTCTCACCTGTGGAAAGCAAATACCACACCAAGACTTTCATTCTTACTGTGTCACTTGCTTAGGCCCAGACCACGACATCCCTCGCTGTCGCTTTTGTGCTTTGTTTAATGCCAGAACTATACGTCATTGGGCCCTCATTGTAGCTAGATATTTTCACTTACAGCCCTCAAATTCTGATATGGCTTCGGTAAGCCATCCGACAGCCAATCTTTCAAAAAAATGTAAGGATAAAGGCAGAGACAGGCCGCACAGGTCCAAACCTACCGACGATGCTTCCATTAAGCTAGCCATCAGTTCTCCGGTCCTCAGTGAGGCGCTTTTGCAGCCCCTGATGCCCGCTTCTGTGGATTCACAGGCCACTACAAAGACCCTTTTGGAGTCCGATATGCTGCAAAATTCTTCTTCGACTAAGGATCCTGTGGTTGTCTCTACCTTGGATGGGTCCGGAGCCGCTGAGCAGGCACCGGCTTCCGAGGAAGTACTTCACACTACAGATTCTCAACACAAACCGACGACTTCTTTCACATCTACCATTCTTTCAGAAACTACAGAGTTTCTAAGGCTCAGGGTATGAACCACACCCAAGAAATCGACGACCCAATCTCAGGCACCTGCTTCCTTGCCTCAGTCTCAGATGCTTAAAATGGTGGAAGACCTTATCATGCTGATCAGGGGAAGCCAAGCTACCCCTTTCAAAAGAAAAAGAGATCTGTCTCCAGTAGTTTTGTCTGAACAGGAGTCTGATGACTCTGATGCATCTGAATATGAAGACATGCAACCCCTCTCTGCTTATCAGGATTCTGAAGCAAAGGAATCCATTCCTTCAGCCTCTCCACCCGAGGACTTTTCCTTTGGGAAAAACCTTCATACCTGAAGGGAGCATTTCCAATGGGAATGTCATGACTACCCTCAGTCTAAAAAGAGACACAGAGAATTCTTAGATCTTCCACAGCACAGTCCCCTAGCCATTCCCCAGTCCTGGATGTTGTAGACGATGTTTTCCTGGAATCCAGTTTGACTCCTGACACCCTCCCTCTTGCTACCAGGAAACCTGATAGGTATTAGAGAGTTCATGACTCACACAAATTTCTTTTCAAAAATCCTACTGTTGACCCTGAGGTAATTTCACAAGGGCCTAAGGGAATTAAAGCAACCTCTGCTATGAATCCCCCCCCCCACAGATAGGGATTCCCGAGCACTAGACAGATGGGGGTAAAAAAGTATACACCTCTGCTACTCTTGCAATCAGAGCACTAAATTGTCAGTTCCATATGCTAAAATTTCAGCAACATACAATGAAACTCCTCAAACAAAAAGTGTCTTCCTTTCCTGTTTGCACAGAATCTAAAGAGTTACAAGAGTTAATGCATTGTGCAAGTCAACTAACTGTGGTTTTGATGCTCTAGAAGCTTCTTGCAGGGCAGCAGTCACCGGTTCTGTCCTTAGAAGGCATGCTTGGCTTAAGGAACAGCCCTTGCCAGACTATGTCAAATCTAAATTATTGGATGCACCCTTGCGCAAAGACAACTTATCTGGCACCAGGGCAGAGGTCTTAAAAAAGATGGAAGAAAAAGCTAAATCTATGCAGACAGTTAAGGATTTTCTACAGGTCCAGCCACCCAGGTTCAGCAGGCATTGCCCCACCAAGCACTGGCCCTTTCCTGCCCCCACCAGGTCAGTTCAGCCCAGACCCGAGGGAAGCAGATCCCCCCAGACAGCAGCCACAGAGAATGCAGAGATCAAAGCAGTGGAGTTCCTCCACTTCAAAACCAGGGAGTTCAAAGCCACCCCCTCATAGTAAGAACTCACAATGACTCTCCTACCCCACTCCCTCCCTCTGCTCACCTGCACTTCCCCCTAGGAGGAAAACTATCCTTTCACGCAAGCACTTGGGCCACCATTACCAATGACCGCTGGGTCCTCAACATAGTGTCCCAGGGATACAAATTTTCTTTCCACACTCTTCCAACCCCAAAAGGGTTCCCAGATCTACCTCCAAACCAGTGGGCAGAGGCAAAATAGCAAGTCCTTTCCCTGCTCTCTATGAGGGCAATAGAGCACCTTCCTGCAGAACAGATAGGCCAAGGTTTCTACTCCAGACTTTTTCTGGTACCCAGAAAAGAGTGCACCTGGCGCCCCATCCTCGATCTATCCATTCTAAACACCTTCCTGGTGATACCAAAATTCAAAATGTTCACCCTCCAGCAACTGCTACCCATGCTCTCCAAGGATGCTTGGCTAGCAACCCTAAACCTAAAAGAGGCCTACCTCCACATTCCTAACAGGGAATCATGCAGGAAATATCTATGTTTCAGGCAGGATCTCTGCACTTCCCTTTGGCTTATCTATTGCTCCCAGTGTTTTCACAAAATGTCTGGCTCCTGCCATTGCCTTTTGCAGACCAAGGAATATCCTCATTTACCCATACTTAGACGGCTGCCTAGTTCAGGCAGACAGTCAGGAAAAGCTGCTCAAGCACCTGGCCTTTAGGGTACACTATCAACGAAAATAAATCCAAACTAGTACCCACCCAAAGGATTATATTCCTGGGAGCAAGCCTGGACACATCATCCCAGATGGCATTCCTTACACCAAAAAAGCAAACTTACCTGACAGCCTACTTCTCTCAACTAGCCACCAAACCCCAGTTATCTGCAAGGAAAATCCTGCAAGCTCTGGGGTTCATGGCATCTTGCATTCTACTCATTTCATATGCCAGACTGCATATGAGGAAACTTCAATGGTACCTAAAAAGCCTTTGGTGTCAACACTCTCAAGACCTGGAAACTCTTATACCAACGATAGCTTGCCTAATGGAAGATTTTCTTTGGTAGGCAGCAGCATGCTCCCACAATAAGGGACTACCTTCCTCACCACCCCCGCCACCCAGACCCTCAGCACAGATGCATCAGACTATGCCTGGGGTGCACACCTGGACGGCAGGTGCATACACGGCCAATGGAACCCACAGCAAATCCATCTGCATATCAACCAAAAAGAGATGTTAGCTGTCCGGCACACATTGACAGCTTTCAGGCCTCTTCTCTCCCCAGGAGCTCTCCTGATCAAAACAGACAACACCACTATGATGTGGTATATCAACAAGCAGGGAGGGACTCACTCTTACCCTCTATGCAGGCTGGCCATGACCCTTTGGCACACAGCCTCTGCCATGCAACTCCACCTGTTAGCACAATTCCTGCCAGGCTCTCTAAACTCTCTGGCAGAACACTTAAGCAGAAATCTACTGGACCCACACAAGTGGCAGCTAGACCAAAGAACCTTTACCCTATTAACTAAGAAATGCGGCACCCCGAAGGTCGACCTCTTTACCTCCCACACCAACCATCAGCTCAGCAAGTTCTGCACCAGGGAGCATCACTGCATGGCTTGGAAAGTGGATGCCCTGTCCTTCCCCTGAGTCATTCTCTCGGTCTATGCATTTCCCCCACTACCTCTCATCACCAGGGTACTGCTCAAAATAAGGGAGGAAAAACCAAGGACAATTCTGATAGCTCCAGACTGGGCTCACCAGCACTGGTACCCACTGCTGCGCAGCCTGTCCCCACTGCCACCATGGCATCTCCCTCAGACCCCAACCTTCCTGACCCAGAGGGAAAGAGAATTCATGCATCCCCAATTGCATACCCTCAATTTGGCAGCCTGTCTTATTCCCTGACCACTGATTAATCCGCCAACCTCAGCAAACAGGTTCTAGATGTTTTATGTGAGGCTAGACGCCCTAGTACTAGAAAGTCTTATGCTGACAAATGGAAAAGGTTCTGCACCTGGATTCAGGCTAAGGGAGCCAATACGGCACAGCTCTCCCTACCTCTCATCCTGGAATACCTAGCTGACTTGCTACACAGTGGTCTCTCCTTCTCCTCTATTAAAATTCATGCCTCTGCTATCTCTGCTCATTTCAACACTGCACACCCCCTTTTCTCACACCCTCTGATCAAACAATTCCTAAGAGGGGCTAGCAACTTGAGGCCACCCAGAGGAGCTTAGGACCTTAACTTGGTGTTTGAAAAGCTCACCCTGCCCCACTTTGAACCAGCATCTTCAGCAGACTTAAAATTTCTCTCCTGAAGACAGCTTTTCTTCTGGCCATCACTTCAGCCAGAAGAGTCTCTGCGCTACAAGCACTTATGGCTGTAGAGCCCTTCATAATCTTCCATGCTGACAGGGTGTCCCTCAGAACTAACCCATCCTTCATGCCCAAAGTGGTGTCCAGTGTGGCTCTCAACCAATCCATTCATTTGCCCACCTTTTTTCCTAACCCACAAAACAAGGGGGAAAGGATCCTACACTCTCTAGATGTGCACAGACAGCTCAGATTCTATCTAGACAGGACTAAATCATTCAGAAAGTCTGATCAATTACTGGTCAGCTTTGCTACAGGGGCAGAGGGCAAAGCCATCTCCAAACAAACCATTTCCAAATGGATAGCACACTGCATCCATTTCTGTTACAAGCAACATAGAAAACCTCCCCCTAAGGGGGTCAGGACTCACTCTACCAGAGCAGCCTCCACCTCTGCAGCTTTCCTCAGAGGAGTCCCCACCAGGGACATCCTGGAAGCTGCCACCTGGACATCTGTTCACACTTTCACCAATCATTATCACCTGCCTATCTTCTCCAAATCCAGGGCAGGCTTTGCCACTGCAGCCTTGCAGCGCATGCTAGTCAGCCCCTAGTCTCCTTGACTGCCTCTACCCTTTTCATCAGCTTTGGGAATCAACCCAGATGTGATGACTACAACAGTGAAACACGAAGAACATAGTACAGTTGTGTATACTTACCATAAATGTAGATGTTCGAGTGTATTCACTGTTGCAGTCTTGGTTTACCTCCCTCCAGCCCCCTCGTCTTTTTCTCCCTCTGTCCTTACAAGGAACTTTTTGGTATTTACTTTCTACTGGTGGGGTTCTTCCACCATATCCTGGCTCCTACTTGGGAGCTCCTGACAGGGCAAGAAAAACTGATTTAATGGCGTTGGCTGCCTTACTTTATACTACTGATGACCTGACATCAGTTCTGAAGCGACAGCAACCGAAGCAGAAATACTAAGCCTCTGGTATTCAGGCCGGCTGAGGACTACCCTGGCAGGGGTAACCCAAATGCGATGACTGCAACAGTAAATACACTCGAACATCTACATTTATGGCAAGTGTACACAACTCTACTTTCCATCTTTTGTGTAAAATGCATACATCGTTTGACAGTAGATCTTTTATACATTTGATGTTCATCGTGTTACCCTGCTGCAGTCATCACACTTGGGTTATCCTGCCATCAGGCAGTCCCGCAGTCGACCCGAATTCCAAAGTCTTGGTCCGACGTCGGTTGCTGTCGCTTCTTCCCTGACGTCAGTGCGTCAGGGGTATATAAGAGGCATCCGACGCCATTTTCTTCAGTCTTTCTTGCCATGCGGTGCCCGAAGCAGAAGCAGTTCGCAAGTGCCGGTCGGCCGACACCTGAGATTTTCGATTTGAATTTCAGTCCGAAGTCTTCACTAAAGTTAAGTACCCCGTTGGGGAACATTTTCTTGCCTCAGTCCGATGTCAGAAAAAGTTAACAATTGCATTTCTTGTGGGAAGCAAATACCTCATAAGGACTTCCATTCCCATTGTATTCCTTGCCTTGGCCCAGACCACGACGTCACAGTTGTCGGTTTTGCACTAAGTTTAATAAACGCACTATCAAACGCCGTTTTGACTTCGCACAGCATTACTTTGGTAGGAAATTCAATTATATCATGCCGTCGGCGCAACCGATGACCGCAATTCATAAAAAACGCAAGGATAAGGACAGGCAGCCTAAGAATAAACCAGACCCCGAGGCCTCAACTGGGCCTGTCACCGGTTCTCCGGTTTTCAGTGAGGCGCCTACGCAGCCCCTGATGACCGCAGAGCTGGAACCCCAGACAGCTGCCGACTCCCACGTGGAGTCTACTAGGCCCACACAGCCATCTACCGACACCGGAGCAGATTTAGACACCGGTGCAGAGGAAACACCTTCGGTTGCAGAAGGTGTCTTCAGACCGACTACACTCACCATTAAATCTTATGCTAAACTTAAAACTCCTTTAAAACCTAAGAAAACTGTTCATCAGTCTACAGGTCAAGGCCCCATGCCTAAGAAACAGATGCTTAAGATGGCTGAAGATTTAATTACCCTTATCAGGGGTTCCCATCCCCCTCCTGATAAAAGACCAAGATAAGAGGAGGATTATGCATCCTCTGACCAGGTTTCTCTCTCCTCAGATTCTTCTGAGGACCAGGATTACACCTTTCCACCTTATGAGGATTCTGATGCTGAAGACTCTATTCCCTCAGCATCTCCCTCTGAAGACTACTCCTTTGCGGAAACATTACATACCATGAGGGAACATTTCCACTGGGAAGGCCAGGATTACTCGGATTCTAAGAAAAGGCTCCAAGAGTTCCTTCTATTGCCCCAGCACAGACCTCTTGCTATTCCTCCTGTTTTAGATATTGTGGATGATGTCTACTTGGAGTCTAGTTTAAATCCAGACTCTCTACCTCCTGCTCCAGCCAAACCAGACAGATACTACAGAGTACCTGACTCACACAAATTCCTTTATAAAAGCCCTGTAGCTGACCCAGAAACCATATCCCAGGGTCCTAAGGGAGTAAAGGCTTCTATGGCTAAAAATCCTGTACCCTCTGAAAGAGATTCCAGAACCCTAGATAGATGGGGCAAGAAAATATACACCTCTGCAACTCTGGCTATGAGAGCATTAAATTGCCAGTTTCACATGTTGAAATATCAACAATTCCTGATGTCTCAGTTAAAACTAAACATAAGCACACACTCAGAACAGCCTGAGTTCAAGGAAATGCAGGATCTGTTGCATGCAGCTGAACAGGTGGGCAAGCATACTTTACAATGCGGATTTGATTCACTAGAAGCTTCCTGTAGAGCAGCTGTTACTGGCTCAGTCATTCGTAGACATGCTTGGTTAAAAGAGCAAACCCTCCCTGACCATGTTAAAGCAAAATTATTAGATGCACCTTTACAACAGGATGTATTATTTGGTGTCAAAGCAGAAGAGGTTTTAAAGAAAATGGAGGATAAGGGTAAATATATGCAAACGGTCAAGGATTTCTTGCAGGTACAACCCCCTCGCTTCAGCAGAAATTGGCCAACAAAAAATTGGTCCTTTCCAGCTTCAGACAGATCACAGAGGGGCAAATACAGATGCCCAAGGGGCAGAGGTCAGTCACAGGGCCCTTACAAACCTCGCCAATGGAGTTCTGCTACCCAGAGGAGAAGACAGGCCCCAAGCTAGCAGAAGGCAGACACAATGACTCTATCCTCAAACTACCAAACAAATCTCTCCTGGCAACACCCTTGGGAGGAAAACTAGCATTTTTTTGCAGAAAATTGGCACATCATCACAAAAGACAAATGGGTTCTAAACATTGTCTCTCAAGGATACAGATTCTACTTTCATACCTTACCAAGGATCGAAGGAATGCCAAACCTGCCACCAAGTCAATGGGCAGAGGCACAAAAACAAATTTCAGCTCTCATGAACGAGAGCCATTCAACAGGTACCTACACAGGAGCAGGGACAAGGATTTTACTCAAGACTCTTCCTAGTTCCAAGAAAGGACAAAGCATGGAGGCCCATTGTGGATCTTTCAATTCTGAACACCTGTCTGCAAGCACCAAAATTCAAGATGCTAACACTATAGCAGCTTCTTCCCATGCTGGGCAAGAATGCTTGGCTAGTCACTTTGGACCTCAAGGAGGCATACCTGCATGTCCCTATCAGACAAAATTGCAGAAGATACCTCTGCTTCATTGCAGGTTCAATGCATTATCAATTCTCTGCACTGCCCTTTGGCTTATCTACTGTGCCCAGGGTCTTCACAAAATGCCTGGCACCAGTAATTGCATACTGCAGACAAAGAGGAATTCAAATATACCCATACCTGGACGACTATCTTATTCAAGCAGAAAGCAAGGACATTCTTTTACAGCATCTGGCATTTGTCAAACACCTTCTATGTTGCCTAGGGTACACAGTAAACGAAAAGAAATCAAAACTAGTGCCCTCACAAAACATAACATTCCTGGGTGCCAGCTTGAATACAACAGCCCAGATGGCTTATCTCACGCCAGACAAACAACGACAACTGTTTCAATATTTCAAAATAATGGCAACAAAAACCCAACTCCCTGCAAGAAAAATTCTGCAGGCCTTGGGATTCATGGCATCTTGCATTCTACTAATACCATTTGCAAAACTGCATATGAGGAAATTACAATGGTACCTGAAAAGTGTATGGACTCAGCACAGCCACAGCTTGGAAACAATGATTCCACTCATTCCCTGCCTTCAACAGGAGTTTCTATGGTGGGAACAGGCATGTCACCTCAACAAGGGTCAGCCTTTCACCTTACCCACAGCCAGGCAAACTATGACAACAGATGCATCGGACTATGCCTGGGGAGCACACATGGCAGGACAGTGCATTCAGGGCAAATGGACTACAGATCAGAGACACCTGCATTTCAATCAAAAAGAAATGCTAGCAGTGCAGAATGCCCTAACAGCTTTCAAGGACCTTCTACACCCAGGACAACTACTAATAAGGACAGACAACACCACAGTTATGTGGTACATAAACAAGCAAGAGGGGACACATTCCTACCCTCTATGCAGGCAAGCAATGACCTTGTGGAACACTGCACTGTCTAACCAGGTACAACTGCAAGCACAATTCCTGCCAGGAAAGAAAAACACATTGGCAGACGACCTAAGCAGAAACATCATGGATCCACACGAATGGAAACTAGATCCACAAGTATTTGCAATGATAGCTCAAAAATGGGGGCGCCCACACATAGATCTGTTTGCAAGCCCCCACAACCATCAACTTCAAAAATTTTGCACAAGGACCTTCCATCCACTAGCTTGGAAAGTGGACGCTCTCTCATTCAGTTGGAAAACATTAACAGTGTATGCCTTCCCTCCACTGCCTCTTCTAGCAAAGGTACTGCTGAAAGTCAGATTAGAGAGGCCACAAATGATTCTCGTTGCACCAGATTGGCCACGTCAACATTGGTATCCAATTTTAAGGACCATGGCCCAGGGCCCACCATGGATTTTGCCACATATTCCTCACCTGCTCACCCAGCGAGACAGTCTGATTCTACACAGCCAGCTCAAGACTTTAAACCTGGCTGAATAGCAAATTACATAAACAACTAGCCAACACCTTTATCCAAAGCTGTAATGGATGTCATTCTGGAGGCCAAGAGGCCCAGCACCAGGAAAACCTATTCAGACAACTGGAAAAGATTTTGCTCCTGGAACCAGGCTAAAGGCCTAAATCCCCTGGAGCTGAACATTCCTCAGATTCTACAATATTTAACTGAGATGTTACACAAAGGACTTTCCTTTTCATCTATTAAGATCCACGCCTCAGCAATTTCAGCTCATTACAGCACGGATCCTCCTTTATTTTCACATCCACTCCTAAGACAGTACCTCAGAGGGGCTAAGAATTTAAGACCACCAAGGAGAGCTCCAACACCTACTTGGGATCTCAACTTTGTCCTGGAGAAGCTTACACTGCCGCCCTTTGAACCAGCTTTTTCAATTGATCTAAAATTTCTTTCATGGAAAACTGCCCTACTACTAGCAATAACCTCAGCTAGAAGAGTCTCAGAGCTACAGGCACTAATGGCAGTGGAACCCTTCCTCATTTTCCATCAAGACAGAGTTTCTCTACGAACTAATCCTTCCTTTATGCCAAAGGTGGTATCCAGTGTGGCCCTAAACCAAACCATTCACTTACCTACCTTCTTCCCAAATCCCCAGAACAAAGGAGAAAGACTCCTGCACTCTTTGGACATTCACAGGCAGTTACGTTACTACTTGGATAAAACTAAGGCTTTCAGAAAAACTGACCAGCTCTTTGTAGCCTATGCTACAGGACCACAAGGAAAATCTATCTCAGAACAGACCATTTCTAAATGGATAGGACATTGCATACGTTTCTGTTACACACATCATGGGAAACCAGTACCTGCTAACATTAGGTCTCACTCCACCAGGGCTACAGCTACATCAGCAGCCTTTCTCAGGGGAGTGCTAACCAAGGATATTCTGGAAGCTGCTACTTGGAGTTCAGTGCACACCTTCACCAAACACTACCACTTACCTCTTTACTCTAAGACTAGAGCTGGTTTTGCCACTGCAGTTTTGCAGGGCCTACTAGCCTCTTTTTAACCCTGTTTGATTCCACCTCCCCTCCTTAGCTTTGGGATTCAACACAAGTGTGATGACTGCAGCAGGATAACACGATGAACATAGTACAGTTTTGTACCTACCATAAATGTAGATGTTCAAGTGTTCACCCTGCTGTAGTCCAGGTTACCCTCCCTCCATCCCCTCTGAACTAGCTGAACTTATCTCTACCACTTTATGCTATACTACCTCTGTGGTGTATTTGCTTGTACCTAAGGGTTTTGTTTTATTTTTATATAGCCATATGTATTTATATATATATATATATATATATATATATATATATATATATATATATATATGTTTTGCCTACCTTTTGGGGGCACCTGACCTCTGGGGCAAGAAAAACTGAAGAAAATGGCGTTGAATGCCTCTTGTATACCCCTGACTCACTGACGTCAGGGAAGAAGCGACAGCAACCGACGCCAGACCAAGACTTTGGAATTCGGGCCGACTGCAGGACCGCCTGATGGCAGGATAACCCAAGTGTGATGACTGCAGCAGGGTGAACACTCGAACATCTACATTTATGGTAGGTACAAAACTGTACTTTTCTTGTCATATCCATTTGGGCCTATGTCACATCTTACTAAACTTTTTGTTGTATTGAAAGCCCTCATACAAAAAAAAAAACACACCTCCAGTACCCCCTAAAGCCTGTTAACTTAATAATAACAAACAAAACTACGTACGTCTTCAAATAATGAAGATGTTCTTCGTGTTTCACTGCGTCGGTTGATGTCTCTTCTTCCGTGACATCAGGTAGTCAGGGGTATAAAACATGCAGCCGACACCATTACATCAGTCTTTCTTGCCATGTGGTGCCCGAAGCAGAAGCAGTTCGAAAGTGCCGTTTGGCCGACTCCTGAAATTTTTGTTTTCGAGTTTCAAAACTGAAGTCTTCAACTGAAAGCTAAGTACCCCATTGGGGAAACGTTTTCTTGCTCTAAACCGATGTCAGTAAATGTAAATAATTCCATTTCTTGTGGAAAGCAAATACCTCATGAAGAGTTTAATTCGTACTGTATTCATTGCCTAGGCCCTGACCAATGATGTACCTTGCTGTCGGTTTTGTGCCTTATTTAAGCAACGAACTATCCGTCGTCGGTATATTTTCGCTTCTAAATATTTTGGTGCTCGGTTCAATTATCCAGATATGTCTTCGATAAGCCATCTGACTACCAACATTCCGAAAAAACGCAAAGATAGAGACAGGCCACTTAGGTCGCCGACGATGCTTCTCCTTAGCCAGTCGGCAGTACGACGGTACACAGTGAGGCACTTTCGCAGCCCGTGATACCCACTATTTCAGATTCGCAGGCATCTACTGAGACCCATTCGGAGTCCAGTATGCTGCGAGATGCTTCAACTGTGGAACCTGCGGATGTCTCTACCTTGGATGGGTCTGGAGCCGCTGTGCAGGCACCGGCTTCTGAGAGTGTATTCAGGCCTACTGACTTGCATATTAAACCAACGCCATCTTCTTCTTCAAGGCCCAAAACTCAAACCATGCCTAGAAAACCGATGCCCAGACCACAGGGTTAGGCCTCTATGCCTAAAAAACAAATGATAAGAATGGCTGAAGACCTTATTACTTTAATCAGGGAAAGCCAACCTTCCCCCTCTAAGAGACCTAGGACTGAGTTTGCTTGTGATACTTCTGACCAGGATTATGAAATTTCTGTTTCCTCTGATGACCAGGATTTACCCTTATCTACTTATGAGGATTCTGATGCTGAGGACTCTATTCCCTCTGCTCCCCCCCCCCCCAGAGGATTTCTCTTTTAGTGAAACCTTGCATACTCTTAGGGAGCATTTTCGTTGGGAAAGTCAGGATTTCTCTGATTCTAAAAAGAGGCTTAGGGATTTATTACTCCTGCCCCAGCACAGGCCTTTAGCTATCCCTCCGGTACTAGACATTGTTGATGATGCCTTTTCGGAGTCCAGATTGGCCCCTGACTCTCTACCTCCTGCTCCCAGAAAACCTGATAGATATTACAGGGTTCCTGACTCTCACAAGTTCCTTTTCAAAAATCCTACTGCGGATCCTGAGACCATTTCACAGGGACCCAAGGGCATTAAAGCTACTACTTCCAAAAATCCTACCCCTTCTGATAGAGACTCCAGGGTGCTGGATAGATGGGGTAAGAAGGTATACACCTCTGCAACCTTGGCCATTAGGGCCTTAAACTGCCAGTTTCATATGTTAAAGTTTCAGCAACATATTATTGGATTGCTTGAACAGAAAATGATGTTGATTCCTGATTGTGCTGAAAATAAGGATTTACAGGATTTAATGTATTCTGCTGAATAGGTTTGAAAACATATTTTGCAATGTGGTTTTGATTCACTAGAGGCATCTTGCAGGGCTACTGTCACTGGGTCTGTACTTAGAAGGCATGCTCGGCTTTAGGAGCAGCCCTTGCCAGACCATCTTAAAGCTAAATTAGTGGATGCTCCCTTAAATCAGGACCGCCTATTTGGCAACAAGGCAGAAGAAGTTCTTAAAAAGATGGAGGAAAAAGCTAAATCTATGCAGACTGTTAAAGATTTCTTACAAGTACAACCTCCAAGATTTAGTAGGCATTGGCCCTCCAAGAATTGGTCCTTTACTGCCTCTTCCTGGCCTTCTCAGTCCAAACCCAGATCCAGCAGAACACTTCCAGTCTTCAGTCCCAGGGTACACACAGGACTAAGCAGTGGGGGACCCCACTTCCAAATCTGGGATTAGTAAAACACCCCCCTATGGTAAACTGTCTCATTGACTTAACTTTAAAACTTCCAAGCATTTTTCAGCTGACTGCACCTTTGGGGGGAAAGATTGTTGTACATGCAAAAAACTGGGAACTCATTACCCAGGACAAATGGGTTTTAAATATAGTTTCCCAAGGATACAGATTTCACTTTCACACGTTACCAACCCCAAACGGTTGGCCAGATCTACCCCCAAATCAGTGGGTGGAGGCTCAAAAGCAAGTACTCTCCCTCTTGTGCGTAAAGGCTTTTCAAACTGTACCAGAAGAGGAAAAGGGACAAGATTTCTACTCAAGACTTTTCCTGGTACCCAGAAAAGATAATTCATGGCGTCCTGTTCTGGACCTGTTAACTTTAAACACCTTTTTGATGATTCCACAATTCAAGATGCTAACTCTTCACCAGTTGCTTCCTATGCTAGGCAAAGATGCCTGGTTGGCAACACTCGATTTAAAGGAAGCATACCTGCACATCCCAATCAGGGAATCTTGCAGAAGATACCTATGCTTCAAAGCAGGCTACATGCACTATCAGTTCTCTGCACTACCCTTTGGCTTATCCACTGTGCCCAGGGTATTCACACAAAGTGCCTAGCTCCAGTCATTGCATTTTGCAGGCAAAGAAATATTTAAATATACCCATACCTGGACGATTGTCTAATTCAGGCAGAAAGCCAGGACACAATTTTGAATCATCTGGCTTTGTACAAAGGGTGCTGACTTGCCTGGGATACAACATAAACAAAAAGAAATCACACCTGGTACCCTGTCAACAAATTATATTCCTGGAATCAAGTTTGAATACAACTTCCCAGATGGCTTTCCTCACGCCAGAGAAACAAGTTCACTTGACAACCTACTTCAAACTAGTGGCCACAAAAACCCTGCTATCTGCAAGGCAAGTTCTGCAAGCCTTGGGGTTCATGGCCTCCTGCATTTTTCTAATTCCATATGCAAGACTGCATATGAGGAAACTACAATGGTGTCTAAAAAGCCTATGTTGTCAATATTCTCAGGATCTAGATGCAATGATTCCTATCATACCTTGCCTATGGTTAGAGTTCCTTTGGTGGGCAGAGGCCTGCCACCAAAACAAGGGACTGCCATTCACTCTACCCCCTGCTGCCCAAACCCTAACAACAGATGCATCAGACTATGCATGGGGGGCTCACCTGACAGGGAAGTGCATTCAGGTCAAATGGAACCCAAGTCAAATGCACCTGCATATCAGTCAAAAAGAAATGTTAGCTATACAGAATGCTCTGACAGCCTTCAAGAACCACATTCTTCCAGGACAATTAATGGTAAAGACAGACAACACCACTGTAATGTGATACATAAACAAGCAGCGGGGTACCCTTTCTTACCCCCTCTGCAGACTAGCCATGGCACTGTGGAACACCGCCTTGAGCTA
This sequence comes from Protopterus annectens, assembly GCF_019279795.1. Taxonomy (NCBI): domain Eukaryota; kingdom Metazoa; phylum Chordata; order Ceratodontiformes; family Protopteridae; genus Protopterus; species Protopterus annectens. The sequence continues at coordinate 91,950,380 of NC_056733.1, forward strand.
CCAAGTACATCTACAAGCTCAATTCCTGCCAGGAAAACAAAATACATTGGCAGATGGACTAAGCAGAAACCTCATGGACCCACACAAGTGGAAACTGGAACCAAAAACTTTCAACATGTTGACAAACAAATGGGGGAGCCCAGATATAGACCTGTTTGCCTCCCCCCAGAACTACCAATTAGACAAATTTTGCACAAGGGCTTCCCACAAACAAGCTTGGAAAGCGGATGCTCTGTCCTTCAACTGGAAAAAATTATCAGTTTATGCCTTTCCTCCTCCGTCTCTCCTCTCCAAAGTACTACTAAAGATCAAACAGGACAAACCAAGGACGATATTGATTGCACCAGACTGGCCACACCAACACTGGTACCTCCTCTTGCCGGTGTGTCACTGTTGGCCCCATGGCACCTGCCTCAGAGCCCTACCCTGTTGTCTCAGCAGGAGAACCAGATTCTGCACCCTCAGCTTCAAACCCTCAACCTAGCAGCCTGGCTAATTACCTAATATCTCCTTTAACATCCCTCAGTAAACCAGTGATGGATATCATT